>NW_027043334.1:0-161246 GCF_036013475.1 Columba livia | reverse complement strand
TCTTTGGGCTTTCTTTAGGCTTTCTTTCCCCTTTCTTTGGGCTTTCTTTCCCCTTTCTGTGGGCTTTTTTTTGGGCTTTCTTTCCCCTTTCTTTGGGCTTTCTTTCCCCTTTTTTGGGCTTTCCTTGGGCTTTCTTTGGGCTTTCTTTGGGTTTTCTTTCCCCTTTCTTTCCACTTTCTTTGGGCTTTCTTTGGGCTTTTTTTGGGCTTTCTTTCCCCTTTCTTCGGGCTTTTTTTCCCCTTTCTTTGGGCTTTCTTTCCCCTTTCTTTGGGCTTCCTTTCCCCTTTCTTTGGGCTTTCTTTCCCCTATCTTTGGGCTGTCATTCCCCTTTCTTTGGGCTTTCTTTCCCCTTTCTTTGGGCTTTCTTTCCCTTTTCTTTGGGCTTTCTTTGGGCTTTGTTTGGGCTTTCTCTGGGCTTTCTTTCCCCTTTCTTTGGGCTTTCATTCCCCTTTCTTTGGGCTTTCTTTCCCCTTTCTTTGGGCTTTCTTTCCCCTTTCTTTGGGCTTTCTTTCCCCTTTCTTTGGCCTTTTTTGAGCTTTCTTTCCCCTTTCTTTGGGTTTTCTTTCCCCTTTCTTTGGGTTTTCTTTCCCCTTTCTTTGGGCTTTCTTTCCCCTTTCTTTGGGCTTTCTTTGGGCTTTCTTTGGGCTTTCTTTGGGCTTTCTTTGGGCTTTCTTTCCCCTTTCTTTGGGCTTTCTTTCCGCTTTCTGTGGGCTTTCTTTGGGCTTTCTTTGGGCTTTTTCCCCCCTTTCTTTGGGCTTTCTTTCCCCTTTCTTTGGTCTTTCCTTGGGCTTTCTTTGGGCTTTCTTTGGGCTTTCTTTGGGTTTTCTTTCCCCTTTCTTTCCACTTTCTTTGGGCTTTCTTTGGGCTTTCTTTGGGCTTTCTTTCCCTTTTCTTTGGGCTTTCTTTCCCCTTTCTTTGGGCTTTCTTTCCCCTTTCTTTGGGCTTTCTTTCCCCTTTCCTTGGGCTGTCATTCCCCTTTCTTTGGGCTTTCTTTTCCATTTCTTTGGGCTTTCTTTCCCATTTCTTTGGGCTTTCTTTCCCCTTTCTTTGGGCTTTCTTTGGGCTTTCTTTGGGCTTTCTTTCCCCTTTCTTTGGGCTTTCTTTCCCCTTTCTTTGGGCTTTCTTTCCCCTTTCCTTGGGCTTTCTTTCCCCTTTCTTTGGGCTTTCTTTGGGCTTTTTTTGTGATTTCCTTGGGCTTTGTTCGGGCTTTCTTTAGGCTTTCTTTGGGCTTTTCTTTAGGCTTTCTTTCCCCTTTCTTTGGGTTTTCTTTCCCCTTTCTGTGGGCTTTTTTTTTGGGCTTTCTTTCCCCTTTCTTTGGGCTTTCTTTCCCCTTTCTTTGGGCTTTCCTTGGGCTTTCTTTGGGCTTTCTTTGGGTTTTCTTTCCCCTTTCTTTCCACTTTCTTTGTGCTTTCTTTGGGCTTTTTTTGGGCTTTCTTTCCCCTTTCTTTGGGCTTTCTTTCCCCTTTCTTTGGGCTTTCTTTCCCCTTTCTTTGGGCTGCCTTTCCCCTTTCTTTGGGCTTTCTTTCCCCTATCTTTGGGCTGTCATTCCCCTTTCTTTGGGCTTTTTTTCCCTTTCTTTGGGCTTTCTTTCCCTTTTCTTTTGGCTTTCTTTGGGCTTTCTTTGGGCTTTCTCTGTGCTTTCTTTCCCCTTTCTTTGGGCTTTCTTTCCCCTTTCTTTGGGCTTTCTTTCCCCTTTCTTTGGGCTTTCTTTCCCCTTTCTTTGGCCTTTCTTTGAGCTTTCTTTCCCCTTTCTTTGGGCTTTCTTTCCCCTTTCTTTGGGATTTCTTTGGGCTGTCTTTCCCCTTTCTTTGGGCTTTCTTTCCCCTTTCTTTGGGTTTTCTTTCCACTTTCTTTGGGCTTTCTATCCCCTTTCTTTGGGCTTTCTTTGCGCTTTCTTTCCCATTTCTTTGGGCTTTCTTTGGGCTTTCTTTCCCCTTTCTTTGGGCTTTCTTTGGGCTTTCTTTGGGCTTTCTTTGGGCTTTCTTTCCCCTTTCTTTCCCCTTTCTTTGGGCTTTCTTTGGGCTTTCTTCCCCCTTTCTTTGGGCTTTCTTTCCCCTTTCTTTGGGCTTTATTTGCCCTTTCTTTGGGCTTTCTTTCCCCTTTCCTTGGGCTTTCTTTCCCCTTTCTTTGGGCTTTCTTTCCCCTTTCTTTGGGGTTTCTTTGGGCTTTCTTTCCCCTTTCTTTGGGCTTTCTTTGGGCTTTCTTTCCCCTTTCTTTGGGCTTTCTTTGGGCTTTCTTTCCCCTTTCTTTACCCTTTCTTTGGGGTTTCTTTCCCCTTTCTTTCCCCTTTCTTTGGGCTTTGTTTCCCCTTTCTTTGGGCTTTCTTTGGGCTTTCTTTCCCCTTTCTTTGGGCTTTCTTTCCCCTTTCTTTGGGCTTTCCTTGGGCTTTCTTTGGGCTTTCTTGGGCTTTCTTTCCCCTTTCTTTGGGCTTTCTTACCCGTTTCTTTGGGCTTTCTTTCTTCTTTCTTTGGGCTTTCTTTCCCCTTTCTTTGGGCTGTCATTCCCCTTTCTTTGGGCTGTCATTCCCCTTTCTTTGGGCTTTCTTTCCCCTTTCTTTGGGCTTTCTTTCCCCTTTCTATGGGCTTTCTTTGGGCTTTCTTTGGGCTTTCTTTGGGCATTCTCTGGGCTTTCTTTCCCCTTTCATTGGGCTGTCTTTCCCCTTTCTTTGGGCTTTCTTTCCCCTTTCTTTGGGCTTTCTTTGAGCTTTCTTTCCCCTTTCTTTGGGCTTTCTTTCCCCTTTCTTTGGGCTTTCTTTCCCCTTTCTGTGTGCTTTCTTTGGGCTTTCTTTGGGCTTTTTTTCCCCTTTCTTTGGGCTTTCTTTCCCCTTTCTTTGGTCTTCCCTTAGGCTTTCTTTGGGCTTTCTTTGGGTTTTCTTTCCCCTTTCTTTCCACTTTCTTTGGGCTTTCTTTGGGCTTTCTTTCCCCTTTCTTTGGGCTTTCTTTCCCATTTCTTTGGGCTTTCTTTCCCCTTTCTTTGGGCTTTCTTTCCCCTTTCCTTGGGCTGTCATTCCCCTTTCTTTGGGCTTTCTTTTCCATTTCTTTGGGCTTTCTTTCCCCTTTCTTTGGGCTTTCTTTCCCCTTTCTTTGGGCTTTCTTTCCCCTTTCTTTGGGCTGTCATTCCCCTTTCTTTGGGCTTTCTTTCCCCTTTCTTTGGGCTTTCTTTCCCCTTTCTTTGGGCTTTCTTTGGGCTTTCTTTGGGATTTCTTTGGGCTTTCTTTGGGCTTTCTTTAGGCTTTCTTTGGGCTTTCTTTAGGCTTTCTTTCCCCTTTCTTTGGGCTTTCTTTCCCCTTTCTGTGGGCTTTTTTTGGGCTTTCTTTCCCCTTTCTTTGGGCTTTCTTTCCCCTTTCTTTGGGCTTTCCTTGGGCTTTCTTTGGGCTTTCTTTGGGTTTTCTTTCCCCTTTCTTTCCACTTTCTTTGGGCTTTCTTTGGGCTTTTTTTGGGCTTTCTTTCCCCTTTCTTTGGGCTTTATTTCCCCTTTCTTTGGGCTTTCTTTCCCCTTTCTTTGGGCTTCCTTTCCCCTTTCTTTGGGCTTTCTTTCCCCTATCTTTGGGCTGTCATTCCCCTTTCTTTGGGCTTTCTTTCCCCTTTCTTTGGGCTTTCTTTCCCTTTTCTTTGGGCTTTCTTTGGGCTTTGTTTGGGCTTTCTCTGGGCTTTCTTTCCCCTTTCTTTGGGCTTTCTTTCCCCTTTCTTGGGCTTTCTTTCCCCTTTCTTTGGGCTTTCTTTCCCCTTTCTTTGGGCTTTCTTTCCCCTTTCTTTGGCCTTTTTTGAGCTTTCTTTCCCCTTTCTTTGGGTTTTCTTTCCCCTTTCTTTGGGTTTTCTTTCCCCTTTCTTTGGGCTTTCTTTCCCCTTTCTTTGGGCTTTCTTTGCGCTTTCTTTCCCCTTTCTTTGGGCTTTCTTTGGGCTTTCTTTGGGCTTTCTTTCCCCTTTCTTTCCCCTTTCTTTGGGCTTTCTTTGGGCTTTCTTCCCCCTTTTTTTGGGCTTTCTTTCCCCTTTCTTTGGGCTTTATTTCCCCTTTCTTTGCGTTTCTTTCCCCTTTCCTTGGGCTTTCTTTCCCCTTTCTTTGGGCTTTCTTTCCCCTTTCTTTGGGGTTTCTTTGGGCTTTCTTTCCCCTTCTTTGGGGTTTCTTTGGGCTTTCTTTCCCCTTTCTTTGGGCTTTCTTTGGGCTTTCTTTCCCCTTTCTTTACCCTTTCTTTGGTGTTTCTTTCCCCTTTCTTTCCCCTTTCTTTGGGCTTTGTTTCCCCTTTCTTTGGGCTTTCTTTCCCCTTTCTTTGGGGTTTCTTTGGGCTTTCTTTCCCCTTTCTTTGGGCTTTCTTTGGGCTTTCTTTCCCCTTTCTTTACCCTTTCTTTGGTGTTTCTTTCCCCTTTCTTTCCCCCTTTCTTTGGGCTTTGTTTCCCCTTTCTTTGGGCTTTCTTTCCCCTTTCTTTGGGCTTTCTTGGGCTTTCTTTCCCCTTTCTTTGGGCTTTCTTTCCCCTTTCTTTGGGCTTTCCTTGGGCTTTCTTTGGCTTTCTTTGGGCTTTCTTTCCCCTTTCTTTCCAATTTCTTTGGGCTATCTTTGGGCATTCTTGGGCTTTCTTTCCCCTTTCTTTGGGCTTTCTTTCCCCTTTCTTTGGGCTTTCTTTCTCCTTTCTTTGGGCTTTCTTTCCCCTTTCTTTGGGCTGTCATTCCCCTTTCTTTGGGCTTTCTTTCCCCTTTCTTTGGGCTTTCTTTCCCCATTCTTTAGGCTTTCTTTCCGCTTTCTTTGGGCTGTCATTCCCCTTTCTTTGGGCTTTCTTTCCCCTTTCTGTGGGCTTTCTTTGGGCTTTCTTTGTTCTTTCTTTGGGCTTTTTTTCCCCTTTCTTTGGGCTTTCTTTCCAATTTCTTTGGTCTTTCCTTGGGCTTTCTTTGGGCTTTCTTTGGGTTTTCTTTCCCCTTTCTTTCCACTTTAATTGGGCTTTCTTTGGGCTTTCTTGGGCTTTCTTTCCCCTTTCTTGGGCTTTCTTTCCCCTTTCTTTGGGCTTTCTTTCCCCTTTCTTTGGGCTTTCTTTCCCCGTTCTTTGGGCTTTCTGTCCCCTTTCTTTGGGCCTTCTTTCCCCTTTCTCTGGGCTGTGATTCCCCTTTCTTTGGGCTTTCTTTCCCCTTTCTTTGGGCTTTCTTTCCCTTTTCTTTGGGCTTTCTTTGGGCTTTCTTTGGGCTTTCTTTCCCCTTTCTTTGGGCTTTCTTTCCCCTTTCTTTGGCCCTTCTTTGAGCTTTCTTTCCCCTTTGTTTGGATTTCTTTCCCCTTTCTTTGGGCTTTCTTTGGGCTGTCTTTCCCCTTTCTTTGGCTTTTCTTGGCTTTCTTTGGGCTTTCTTTCACCTTTCTTTCCACTTTCTTTGGGCTTTCTTTGGGGTTTCTTTGGGCTTTCTTTCCCCTTTCTTTGGGCTTTCTTTCCCCTTTCCTTGGGCTGTCATTCCCCTTTCTTTGGGCTTTCTTTCCCATTTCTTTGGCTTTCTTTCCCCTTTCTTTGGGCTTTCTTTCCCCTTTCTTTGGGCTTTCTTTCCCCTTTCTTTGGGCTTTCTTTCCCCTTTCTTTGGGCTGTCATTCCCCTTTCTTTGGGCTTTCTTTCCCCTTTCTTTGGGCTTTCTTTCCCCTTTCTTTGGCTTTCTTTGGGCTTTCTTTGGGATTTGTTTGGCTTTCTTTGGGCTTTCTTTAGGCTTTCTTTGGGCTTTCTTTAGGCTTTCTTTCCCCTTTCTTTGGGCTTTCTTTCCCCTTTCTGTGGGCTTTTTTTGGGCTTTCTTCCCCTTTCTTTGGGCTTTCTTTCCCCTTTCTTTGGGCTTTCCTTGGCTTTCTTTGGGCTTTCTTTGGGTTTTCTTTCCCCTTTCTTTCTACTTTCTTTGGGCTTTCTTTGGGCTTTTTTTGGGCTTTCTTTCCCCTTTCTTTGGGCTTTCATTCCCCTTTCTTTGGGCTTTCTTTCCCCTTTCTTGGGCTTTCTTTCCCCCTTTCTTTGGGCTTTCTTTCCCCTATCTTTGGGCTGTCATTCCCCTTTCTTTGGGCTTTCTTTCCCCTTTCTTTGGGCTTTCTTTCCCTTTTCTTTGGGCTTTCTTTGGGCTTTCATTGGGCTTTCTCTGGGCTTTCTTTCCCCTTTCTTTGGGCTTTCTTTCCCCTTTCTTTGGGCTTTCTTTCCCCTTTCTTTGGGCTTTCTTTCCCCTTTCTTTGGGCTTTCTTTCCCCTTTCCTTGGCCTTTCTTTGAGCTTTCTTTCCCCTTTCTTTGGGCTTTCTTTCCCCTTTCTTTGGGCTTTCTTTGGGCTGTCTTTTCCCTTTCTTTGGGCTTTCTTTCCCTTTCTTTGGGTTTTCTTTCCCCTTTCTTTGGCTTTCTTTCCCCTTTCTTTGGGCTTTATTTGCGCTTTCTTTCCCACTTCTTTGGGCTTTCTTTGGGCTTTTTTTCCCCTTTCTTTGGGCTTTCTTTCCCCTTTCTTTGGCTTTCTTTGGGCTTTCTTTCCCCTTTCTTTGGGCTTTCTTTCCCCTTTCTTTGGGCTTTCCTTGGGCTTTCTTTGGGCTTTCTTGGGCTTTCTTCCCCTTTCTTTCCAATTTCTTTGGGCTATCTTTGGGCTTTCTTGGGCTTTCTTTCCCCTTTCTTTGGGCTTTCTTTCCCCTTTCTTTGGGCTTTCTTTCTCCTTTCTTTGGGCTTTCTTTCCCCTTTCTTTGGGCTGTCATTCCCCTTCCTTTGGGCTTTCTTTACCCTTTCTTTGGGCTTTCTTTCCCCTTTCTTTGTGCTTTCTTTGGGCTTTCTTTGGGCTTTCTTTCCCCGTTCTTTGGGCTTTCTTTCCCCTTTCTTTGGTCTTTCCTTGGGCTTTCTTTGGGCTTCTTTGGGCTTTCTTTGGGATTTCTTTCCCCTTTCTTTCCACTTTCTTTGGGCTTTCTTTGGGCTTTCTTTGGGCTTTCTTTCTACTTTTTTGGCTTTCTTTCCCCTTTCTTTGGGCTTTCTTTCCCCTTTCTTTGGGCTTTCTTTCCCCTTTCCTTGGGCTGTCATTCCCCTTTCTTTGGGCTTTCTTTTCCATTTCTTTTGGGCTTTCTTTCCCCTTCCTTTGGGCTTTCTTCCCCTTTCTTTGGGCTTTCTTTCCCCTTTCTTTGGGCTTTCTTTCCCCTTTCCTTGGCCTTCTTTGAGCTTTCTTTCCCCTTTCTTTGGGCTTTCTTTCCCCTTTCTTTGGGCTTTCTTTGGGCTGTCTTTTCCCTTTCTTTGGCTTTCTTTCCCCTTTCTTTGGGTTTTCTTTCCCCTTTCTTTGGGCTTTCTTTCCCCTTTCTTTGGGCTTTATTTGCGCTTTCTTTCCCACTTCTTTGGGCTTTCTTTGGGCTTTTTTTCCCCTTTCTTTGGGCTTTCTTTCCCCTTTCTTTGGGCTTTCTTTGGGCTTTCTTTCCCCTTTCTTTGGGCTTTCTTTCCCCTTTCTTTGGGCTTTCCTTGGGCTTTCTTTGGGCTTTCTTTGGGCTTTCTTTCCCCTTTCTTTCCAATTTCTTTGGGCTATCTTTGGCTTTCTTGGGCTTTCTTTCCCCTTTCTTTGGGCTTTCTTTCCCCTTTCTTTGGGCTTTCTTTCTCCTTTCTTTGGGCTTTCTTTCCCCTTTCTTTGGGCTGTCATTCCCCTTCCTTTGGGCTTTCTTTCCCTTTCTTTGGGCTTTCTTTCCCCTTTCTTTGTGCTTTCTTTGGGCTTTCTTTGGGCTTTCTTTCCCCGTTCTTTGGCTTTCTTTCCCCTTTCTTTGGTCTTTCCTTGGGCTTTCTTTGGGCTTTCTTTGGCTTTCTTTGGGATTTCTTTCCCCTTTCTTTCCACTTTCTTTGGGCTTTCTTTGGGCTTTCTTTGGGCTTTCTTTCTACTTTTTGGGCTTTCTTTCCCCTTTCTTTGGGCTTTCTTTCCCCTTTCTTTGGGCTTTCTTTCCCCCTTTCCTTGGGCTGTCATTCCCTTTCTTTGGGCTTTCTTTTCCATTTCTTTGGGCTTTCTTTCCCCTTCCTTTGGGCTTTCTTTCCCCTTTCTTTGGGCTTTCTTTCCCATTTCTTTGTGCTTTCTTTGGGCTTTCTTTGGGCTTTCTTTGGGCTTTCTTTCCCCCGTTCTTTGGGCTTTCTTTCCCCTTTCGTTGGTCTTTCCTTGGGCTTTCTTTGGGCTTTCTTTGGGCTTTCTTTGGGTTTTCTTTCCCCTTTCTTTCCACTTTCTTTGGCTTTCTTTGGGCTTTCTTTGGGCTTTCTTTCTCCTTTCTTTGGGCTTTCTTTCCCCTTTCTTTGGGCTTTCTTTCCCCTTTCTTTGGGCTTTCTTTCCCCTTTCCTTGGGCTGTCATTCCCTTTCTTTGGGCTTTCTTTTCCATTTCTTTGGCTTTCTTTCCTCTTTCTTTGGGCTTTCTTTCCCCTTTCTTTGGCTTTCTTTACCTTTTCTTTGGGCTTTCTTTCCCCTTTCATTGGGCTGTCATTCCCCTTTCTTTGGGCTTTCTTTCCCCTTTCCTTGGGCTTTCTTTCCCCTTTCTTTGGGCTTTCTTTGGGCTTTCTTTGTCATTTCCTTGGGCTTTCTTTGGGCTTTCTTTAGGCTTTCTTTGGGCTTTCTTTAGGCTTTCTTTCCCCTTTCTTTGGGTTTTCTTTCCCCTTTCTGTGGCTTTTTTTGGGCTTTCTTTCCCCTTTCTTTGGGCTTTCTTTCCCCTTTCTTTGGGATTTCCTTGGGCTTTCTTTGGGCTTTCTTTGGGTTTCTTTCCCCTTTCTTTCCACTTTCTTTGGGCTTTCTTTGGGCTTTTTTTGGGCTTTCTTTCCCCTTTCTTTGGGCTTTCTTTCCCCTTTCTTTGGGCTGTCATTCCCCTTCCTTGGGCTTTCTTTCCCCTTTCTTTGGGCTGCCTTTCCCCTTTCTTTGGGCTTTCTTTCCCCTATCTTTGGGCTGTCATTCCCCTTTCCTTGGGCTTTCTTTCCCCTTTCTTTGGGCTTTCTTTCCCTTTTCTTTGGGCTTTCTTTGGGCTTTCTTTGGGCTTTCTCTGTGCTTTCTTTCCCCTTTCTTTGGGCTTTCTTTCCCCTTTCTTTGGGCTTTCTTTCCCCTTTCTTTGGGCTTTCTTTCCCCTTTCTTTGGCCTTTCTTTGAGCTTTCTTTCCCCTTTCTTTGGGCTTTCTTTCCCCTTTCTTTGGGATTTCTTTGGGCTGTCTTTCCCCTTTCTTTGGGCTTTCTTTCCCCTTTCTTTGGGTTTTCTTTCCACTTTCTTTGGGCTTTCTTTCCCCTTTCTTTGGGCTTTCTTTGCGCTTTCTTTCCCATTTCTTTGGGCTTTCTTTGGGCTTTCTTTCCCCTTTCTTTGGGCTTTCTTTGGGCTTTCTTGGGCTTTCTTAGGGCTTTCTTTGGGCTTTCTTACCCCTTTCTTTCCCCTTTCTTTGGGCTTTCTTTGGGCTTTCTTCCCCCCTTTCTTTGGGCTTTCTTTCCCCTTTCTTTGGGCTTTATTTCCCCTTTCTTTGGGCTTTCTTTCCCCTTTCCTTGGGCTTTCTTTCCCCTTTCTTTGGGCTTTCTTTCCCCTTTCTTTGGGGTTTCTTTGGGCTTTCTTTCCCCTTTCTTTGGGCTTTCTTTGGGCTTTCTTTCCCTTTCTTTACCCTTTCTTTGGGGTTTATTTCCCCTTTCTTTCCCCTTTCTTTGGGCTTTGTTTCACCTTTCTTTGGGCTTTCTTTCCCCTTTCTTTGGGCTTTCTTTGGGCTTTCTTTCCCCTTTCTTTGGGCTTTCTTTCCCCTTTCTTTGGGCTTTCCTTGGGCTTTCTTTGGGCTTTCTTTGGGATTTCTTTCCCCTTTCTTTCAATTTCTTTGGGCTATCTTTGGGCTTTCTTGGGCTTTCTTTCCCCTTTCTTTGGGCTTTCTTTCCCGTTTCTTTGGGCTTTCTTTCTCCTTTCTTTGGGCTTTCTTTCCCCTTTCTTGGGCTGTCATTCCCCTTTCTTTGGCTTTCTTTCCCCTTTCTTGGGCTTTCTTTCCCCTTTCTATGGGCCTTTCTTTGGGCTTTCTTTGGGCTTTCTTTGGGCTTTCTTTGGGCTTTCTTTCCCTTTCTTTGGGCTTTGTTTCCCCTTTCTTTGGTCTTTCCTTGGGCTTTCTTTGGGCTTTCTTTGGGCTTTCTTTGGGCTTTCTTTCCCATTTCTTTGGGCTTCTTTCCCTTTTCTTTGGGCTTTCTTTGGACTTTCTTTGGGCTTTCTTTGGGCATTCTCTGGGCTTTCTTTCCCATTTCTTTGGGCTTTCTTTTCCCCTTTCTTTGGGCTTTCTTTCCCCTTTCTTTGGGCTTTCTTTGAGCTTTCTTTCCCCTTTCTTTGGGCTTTCTTTCCCCTTTCTTTGGGCTTTCTTTGGGCTGTCTTTCCCCCTTTCTTTGGGCTTTCTTTCCCCCTTTCTTTGGGCTGTCTTTCCCCTTTCTTTGGCTTTCTTTCCCCTTTCTTTGGGCTTTCTTTGCGCTTTCTTCCCCTTTCTTTGGGCTTTCTTTGGGCTTTCTTTCCCCTTTCTTTGGGGCTTTCTTTGGGCTTTCCTTGGGCTTTCTTTGGGCTTTCTTCGGGCTTTCTTTGGGCTTTCTTTCCCCTTTCTTTCCCCTTTCTTTGGGCTTTCTTTGGGCTGTCTTTCCCCCTTTCTTTGGGCTTTCTTTCCCCTTTCTTTGGGCTTTATTTCCCCTTTCTTTGGGCTTTCTTTCCCTTTCTTTGGGCTTTCTTTCCCCTTTCTTTGGGCTTTCTTTCCCCTTTCTTTGGGGTTTCTTTGGGCTTTCTTTCCCCTTTCTTTGGGCTTTCTTTGGGCTTTCTTTCCCCTTTCTTTGGGCTTTCTTTGGGCTTTCTTTCCCCTTTCTTTACCCTTTCTTTGGGGTTCTTTCCCCTTTCTTTCCCCCTTTCTTTGGGCTTTGTTTCCCCCTTTCTTGGGCTTTCTTTCCCCTTTCTTTGGGCTTTCTTTGGGCTTTCTTTCCCCTTTCTTTGGGCTTTCTTTCCCCTTTCTTTGGGCTTTCCTTGGGATTTCTTTGGGCTTTCTTTGGGCTTTCTTTCCCCTTTCTTTCCAATTTCTTTGGGCTATCTTTGGGCTTTCTTGGGCTTTCTTTCCCCTTTCTTTGGGCTTTCTTTCCCTTTTCTTTGGGCTTTCTTTCTCCTTTCTTTGGGCTTTCTTTCCCCTTTCTTTGGGCTGTCATTCCCCTTTCTTTGGGCTTTCTTTCCCCTTTCTTTGGGCTTTCTTTCCCCTTCTTTGGGCTTTCTTTGGGCTTTCTTTGGGCTTTCTTTGGGCTTTCTTTGGGCTTTCTTGGGGCTTTCTTTCGATTTCTTTGGGCTTTCTTTCCCCTTTCTGTGGGCTTTCTTTGGGCTTTCTTTGGGCTTTCTTTGGGCTTTTTTTTCCCCTTTCTTTGGGCTTTCTTTCCCCTTTCTTTGGTCTTTCCTTGGGCTTTCTTTCCCCTTTCTTTGGGCTTTCTTACCCCTTTCTTTGGGCTTTCTTTCCCCTTTCTTTGGGCTTTCTTTCCCCTTTCTTGGGCTTTCTTTCCCCTTTCTTTGCGGTTTCTTTCCCCTTTCTTTGGGCTTTCTTTGGGCTTTCTTTCTCCTTTCTTTGGGCTTTCTTTCCCTTTCATTGGGCTGTCATTCCCCTTTCTTGGGCTTTCTTTCCCCTTTCCTTGGGCTTTCTTTCCCCTTTCTTTGGGCTTTCTTTGGGCTTTCTTTGTGATTTCCTTGGGCTTTCTTTGGGCTTTCTTTAGGCTTTCTTTGGGCTTTCTTTAGGCTTTCTTTCCCCTTTCTTTGGGTTTTCTTTCCCCTTTCTGTGGGCTTTTTTTTGGGCTTTCTTTCCCCTTTCTTTGGGCTTTCTTTCCCCTTTCTTTGGGATTTCCTTGGGCTTTTCTTGGGCTTTCTTTGGGTTTTCTTTCCCCTTTCTTTCCACTTTCTTTGGGCTTTCTTTGGGCTTTTTTTGGGCTTTCTTTCCCCTTTCTTTGGGCTTTCTTTCCCCTTTCTTTGGGCTTTCTTCCCCTTTCTTTGGGCTGCCTTTCCCCTTTCTTTGGGCTTTCTTTCCCCTATCTTTGGACTGTCATTCCCCTTTCCTTGGGCTTTCTTTCCCCTTTCTTTGGGCTTTCTTTCCCTTTTCTTTGGGCTTTCTTTGGGCTTTCTTTGGGCTTTCTCTGTGCTTTCTTTCCCCTTTCTTTGGGCTTTCTTTCCCCTTTCTTTGGGCTTTCTTTCCCCTTTCTTTGGCTTTCTTTCCCCTTTCTTTGGCCTTTCTTTGAGCTTTCTTTCCCCTTTCTTTGGGCTTTCTTTCCCCTTTCTTTGGATTTCTTTGGGCTGTCTTTCCCCTTTCTTTGGCTTTCTTTCCCCTTTCTTTGGGTTTTCTTTCCACTTTCTTTGGGCTTTCTTTCCCCTTTCTTTGGGCTTTCTTTGCGCTTTCTTTCCCATTTCTTTGGGCTTTCTTTGGGCTTTCTTTCCCTTTCTTTGGGCTTTCTTTGGGATTTCTTTGGGCTTTCTTTGGGCTTTCTTTGGGCTTTCTTACCCCTTTCTTTCCCCTTTCTTTGGGCTTTCTTTGGGCTTTCTTCCCCCTTTCTTTGGGCTTTCTTTCCCCTTTCTTTGGGCTTTATTTCCCCTTTCTTTGGGCTTTCTTTCCCCTTTCCTTGGCTTTCTTTCCCCTTTCTTTGGGCTTTCTTTCCCCTTTCTTTGGGGTTCTTTGGGCTTTCTTTCCCCTTTCTTTGGGCTTTCTTTGGGGCTTTCTTTCCCCTTTCTTTGGGCTTTCTTTGGGCTTTTTTTCCCCTTTCTTTACCCTTTCTTTGTGGTTTCTTTCCTCTTTCTTTCCCTTTCTTTGGGCTTTCTTTCCCCTTTCTTTGGGCTTTCCTTGGGCTTTCTTTGGGCTTTCTTTGGGATTTCTTCTCCCTTTCTTTCCAATTTCTTTGGGCTATCTTTGGGCTTTCTTGGGCTTTCTTTCCCCTTTCTTTGGGATTTCCTTCCCGTTTCTTTGGGCTTTCTTTCTCCTTTCTTTGGGCTTTCTTTCCCCTTTCTTTGGGCTGTCATTCCCCTTTCTTTGGGCTTTCTTTCCCCCTTTCTTTGGGCTTTCTTTCCCCTTTCTATGGGCTTTCTTTGGGCTTTCTTTGGGCTTTCTTTGGGCTTTCTTTGGGGTTTCTTTCCCCTTTCTTTGGGCTTTCTTTCCCCTTTCTTTGGTCTTTCCTTGGGCTTTCTTTGGGCTTTCTTTGGGATTTCTTTCCCCTTTCTTTGGCTGTCACTATTCCCCTTTCTTTGGGCTTTCTTTCCCCTTTCTTTGGGCTTTCTTTCCCTTTCTTTGGGCTTTCTTTGGGCTTTCTTTGGCTTTCTTTGGGCTTTCTTTGGGCTTTCTTTCCCCTTTCTTTGGGCTTTCTTGCCCCTTTCTTTGGGCTTTCTCTTTCCCTTTCTTTGGGCTTTCTTACCCCTTTCTTTGGGCTTTCTTTCCCCTTCTTTGGGCTTTCTTTCCCCTTTCTTTGGGCTTTCTTTCCCCTTTCTTTGGGCTTTCTTTCCCTTTTCTTTGGGCTTTCTTGGAATTTCTTTGGGCTTTCTTTGGGCATTCTCTGGGCTTTCTTTCCCCTTTCTTTGGGCTTTCTTTCCCCTTTCTTTGGGCTTTCTTTCCCCTTTCTTTGGGCTTTCTTTGAGCTTTCTTTCCCCTTTCTTTGGGCTTTCTTTCCCTTTCTTTGGGCTTTCTTTGGGCTGTCTTTCCCCTTTCTTTGGGCTTTCTTTCCCCTTTCTTTGGGCTGTCTTTCCCCTTTCTTTGGGCTTTCTTTCCCCTTTCTTTGGGCTTTCTGTTCGCTTTCTTTCCCCTTTCTTTGGGCTTTCTTTGGGCTTTCTTCCCCTTTCTTTGGGCTTTCTTTGGGCTTCTTTGGGCTTTCTTTGGGCTTTCTTCGGGCTTTCTTTGGGCTTTCTTTCCCCTTTCTTTGGGCTTTCTTTGGGCTGTCTTTCCCCTTTCTTTGGGCTTTCTTTCCCCTTTCTTTGGGCTTATTTCCCCTTTCTTTGGGCTTTCTTTCCCCTTTCTTTGGGCTTTCTTTCCCCTTTCTTTGGGCTTTCTTTCCCCTTTCTTTGGGGTTTCTTTGGGCTTTCTTTCCCCTTTCTTTGGGCTTTCTTTGGGCTTTCTTTCCCCTTTCTTTGGGCTTTCTTTGGGCTTTCTTTCCCCTTTCTTTACCCTTTCTTTGGGGTTTCTTTCCCCTTTCTTTCCCCTTTCTTTGGGCTTTGTTTCCCCTTTCTTTGGGCTTTCTTTCCCCTTTCTTTGGGCTTTCTTTGGGCTTTCTTTCCCCTTTCTTTGGGCTTTCTTTCCCCTTTCTTTGGTCTTTTCCTTGGGCTTTCTTAGGGCTTTCTTTGGATTTCTTTCCCCTTTCTTTCCACTTTCTTTGGGCTTTCTTTGGGCTTTCTTTGGGCTTTCTTTGGATTTCTTTCCCCTTTCTTTCCACTTTCTTTCCCCTTTCTTTTCGCTTTCTTGCCCCTTTCTTTGGGCTTTCTTTCCCCTTTCTTTGGGCTTTCTTACCCCTTTCTTTGAGCTTTCTTTCCCCTTTCTTTGGCTTTCTTTCCCCTTTCTTTGGGCTTTCTTTGGGCTGTCTTTCCCCTTTCTTTGGGCTTTCTTTCCCCTTTCTTTGGGCTGTCTTTCCCCTTTCTTTGGGCTTTCTTTCCCCTTTCTTTGGGCTTTCTTTGCGCTTTCTTTCCCCTTTCTTTGGGCTTTCTTTGGCTTTCTTTCCCCTTTCTTTGGGGTTTTCTTTGGGCTTTCTTTGGGCTTTCTTTGGGCTTTCTTCGGCTTTCTTTGGGCTTTCTTTCCCCTTTCTTTGGGCTTTCTTTGGGCTGTCTTTCCCCTTTCTTTGGCTTTCTTTCCCCTTTCTTTGGGCTTTATTTCCCCTTTCTTTGGGCTTTCTTTCCCCTTTCCTTGGGCTTTCTTTCCCCTTTCTTTGGGCTTTCTTTCCCGTTTCTTTGGGCTTTCTTTGGGCTTTCTTTCCCCTTTCTTTGGGCTTTCTTTGGGCTTTCTTTCCCCTTTCTTTGGGCTTTCTTTGGGCTTTCTTTCCCCTTCTTTACCCTTTCTTTGGGGTTTCTTTCCCCTTTCTTTCCCCGTTCTTTGGGCTTTGTTTCCCCTTTCTTTGGGCTTTCTTTCCCCTTTCTTTGGGCTTTCTTTGGGCTTTCTTTCCCCTTTCTTTGGGCTTTCTTTCCCCTTTCTTTGGGCTTCCCTTGGGCTTTCTTTGGGCTTTCTTTGGGCTTTCTTTCCCCTTTCTTTCCAATTTCTTTGGGCTATCTTTGGCTTTCTTGGGCTTTCTTTCCCCTTTCTTTGGGCTTTCTTTCCCTTTTCTTTGGGCTTTTCTTCTCCTTTCTTTGGGCTTTCTTTCCCTTTCTTTGGGCTGTCATTCCCCTTTCTTTGGGCTTTCTTTCCCCTTACTTTGGATTTCTTTCCGCTTTCTTTGGGCTTTCTTTGGGCTTTCTTTGGCTTTCTTTGGGCTTTCTTTGGGCTTTCTTGGGGCTTTCTTTCATTTCTTTGGCTTTCTTTCCCCTTTCTGTGGGCTTTCTTTGGGCTTTCTTTGGGCTTTCTTTGGCTTTTTTTCCCCTTTCTTTGGGCTTTCTTTCCCCTTTCTTTGGTCTTTCTTTGGGCTTTCTTTCCCTTTCTTTGGGCTTTCTTACCCCTTTCTTTGGGCTTTCTTTCCCCTTTCTTTGGGCTTTCTTTCCCCTTTCTTTGGGCTTTCTTTCCCCTTTCTTTGGGCTTTCTTTCCCTTTTCTTTGGGCTTTCTTTGGAATTTCTTTGGGCTTTCTTTGGGCATTCTCTGGGCTTTCTTTCCCCTTTCTTTGGGCTTTCTTTCCCCTTCCCCTTCTTTGGGCTTTCTTTCCCCTTTCTTTGGCTTTCTTTGAGCTTTCTTTCCCCTTTCTTTGGGCTTTCTTTTCCTTTCTTTGGGCTTTCTTTGGGCTGTCTTTCCCCTTTCTTTGGGCTTTCTTTCCCCTTTCTTTGGGCTGTCTTTCCCCTTTCTTTGGGCTTTCTTTCCCCTTTCTTTGGGCTTTCTGTTAGCTTTCTTTCCCCTTTCTTTGGGCTTTCTTTGGGCTTTCTTTCCCCTTTCTTTGGGCTTTCTTTGGGCTTTCTTTGGGCTTTCTTTGGGCTTTCTTCGGGCTTTCTTTGGGCTTTCTTTCCCCTTTCTTTGGGCTTTCTTTGGGCTGTCTTTCCCCTTTCTTTGGGCTTTCTTTCCCCTTTCTTTGGGCTTTATTTCCCCTTTCTTTGGGCTTTCTTTCCCCTTTCTTTGGGCTTTCTTTCCCCTTTCTTTGGGCTTTCTTTCCCCTTTCTTTGGGGTTTCTTTGGGCTTTCTTTCCCCTTTCTTTGGGCTTTCTTTGGGCTTTCTTTCCCCTTTCTTTGGGCTTTCTTTAGGCTTCTTTCCCCTTTCTTTACCCTTTCTTTGGGGTTTCTTTCCCCTTTCTTTCCCCTTTCTTTGGGCTTTGTTTCCCCTTTCTTTGGGCTTTCTTTCCCCTTTCTTTGGCTTTTTTGGGCTTTCTTTCCCCTTTCTTTGGGCTTTCTTTCCCCTTTATTTGGTCTTTCCTTGGGCTTTCTTAGGGCTTTCTTTGGGATTTCTTTCCCCTTTCTTTCCACTTTCTTTGGGCTTTCTTTGGGCTTTCTTTGGGGTTTCTTTGGGCTTTCTTTCCCCTTTCTTTTCGCTTTCTTGCCCCTTTCTTTGGGCTTTCTTTCCCTTTCTTTGGGCTTTCTTACCCTTTCTTTGAGCTTTCTTTCCCCTTTCTTTGGGCTTTCTTTCCCCTTTCTTGGTCTTTCTTTGGGCTGTCTTTCCCCTTTCTTTGGGCTTTCTTTCCCCTTTCTTTGGGCTGTCTTTCCCCTTTCTTTGGGCTTTTCTTTCCCCTTTCTTTGGGCTTTCTTTGTGCTTTCTTTCCCCTTTCTTTGGGCTTTCTTTGGGCTTTCTTTCCCCTTTCTTTGGGCTTTGTTTGGGCTTTCTTTGGGCTTTCTTTGGGCTTTCTTCGGGCTTTCTTTGGGCTTTCTTTCCCCTTTCCTTTGGGCTTTCTTTGGGCTGTCTTTCCCCTTTCTTTGGGCTTTCTTTCCCCTTTCTTTGGGCTTTATTTCCCCTTTCTTGGGCTTCTTTCCCCTTTTCCTTGGCTTTCTTTCCCCTTTCTTTGGGCTTTCTTTCCCCTTTCTTGGGGTTTCTTTGGGCCTTTCTTTCCCCTTTCTTGGGCTTTCTTTGGGCTTTCTTTCCCCTTTCTTTGGGCTTTCTTTCCCCTTTCTTTGGGCTTCCCTTGGGCTTTCTTTGGCTTTCTTTGGGCTTTCTTCCCCTTTCTTTCCATTTCTTTGGGCTATCTTTGGGCTTTCTTGGGCTTTCTTTCCACTTTCTTTGGGCTTTCTTTCCCTTTTCTTTGGCTTTCTTTCTCCTTTCTTTGGGCTTTCTTTCCCCTTTCTTTGGGCTGTCATTCCCCTTTCTTTGGGCTTTCTTTCCCCTTTCTTTGGGATTTCTTTCCCCTTTCTTTGGGCTTTCTTTGGGCTTTCTTTGGCTTTCTTTGGGCTTTCTTTGGGCTTTCTTGGGGCTTTCTTTCCATTTCTTTGGGCTTTCTTTCCCCTTTCTGTGGGCTTTCTTTGGGCTTTCTTTGGGCTTTCTTTGGGCTTTTTTTCCCCTTTCTTTGGCTTTCTTTCCCCTTTCTTTGGTCTTTCCTTGGGCTTTCTTTCCCCTTTCTTTGGGCTTTCTTACCCCTTTCTTTGGGCTTTCTTTCCCCTTTCTTTGGGCTTTCTTTCCCCTTTCTTTGGGCTTTCTTTCCCCTTTCTTTGGGCTTTCTTTCCCTTTTCTTTGGGCTTTCTTTGGACTTTCTTTGGGCTTTCTTTGGGCATTCTCTGGCTTTCTTTCCCCTTTCATTGGGCTTTCTTTCCCCTTTCTTTGGGCTTTCTTTCCCCTTTCTTTGGGCTTTTCTTTGAGCTTTCTTTCCCCTTTCTTTGGGCTTTCTTTCCCCTTTCTTTGGGCTTTCTTTGGGCTGTCTTTCCCCTTTCTTTGGGCTTTCTTTCCCCTTTCTTTGGGATTTCTTTCCCCTTTCTTTGGGCTTTCTTTCCCCCTTTCTTGGGCTTTCTTTGGGCTTTCTTTCCCCTTTCTTTGGGCTTTCTTTGGGCTTTCTTGGGGCTTTCTTTCCCATTTCTTTGGGCTTTCTTTCCCCTTTCTGTGGGCTTTCTTTGGGCTTTCTTTGGGCTTTCTTTGGGATTTTTTTCCCCTTTCTTTGGGCTTTCTTTCCCCTTTCTTTGGTCTTTCCTTGGGCTTTCTTTGGGCTTTCTTTGGGTTTTCTTTCCCTTTCTTTCCACTTTCTTTGGGCTTTCTTTGGGCATTCTCTGGGCTTTCTTTCCCCTTTCTTTGGGCTTTCTTTCCCCTTCTTTGGGCTTTCTTTCCCCTTTCTTTGGGCTTTCTTTGAGCTTTCTTTCCCCTTTCTTTGGGCTTTCTTTCCCCTTTCTTTGGGTTTCTTTCCACTTTCTTTGGGCTTTCTTTCCCCTTTCTTTGGGCTTTCTTTGCGCTTTCTTTCCCATTTCTTTGGGCTTTCTTTGGGCTTTCTTTCCCATTTCTTTGGGCTTTCTTTGGGCTTTCTTTGGGCTTTCTTTGGGCTTTCTTTGGCTTTCTTACCCCTTTCTTTCCCCTTTCTTTGGGCTTTCTTTGGGCTTTCTTCCCCCTTTCTTTGGGCTTTCTTTCCCCTTTCTTTGGGGTTTATTTCCCCTTTCTTTGGGCTTTCTTTCCCCTTTCCTTGGGCTTTCTTTCCCCTTTCTTTGGGCTTTCTTTCCCCTTTCTTTGGGGTTTCTTTGGGCTTTCTTTCCCCTTTCTTTGGGCTTTCTTTGGGCTTTCTTTCCCCTTTCTTTGGGCTTTCTTTGGGCTTTCTTTCCCCTTTCTTTACCCTTTCTTTGGGGTTTCTTTCCCCTTTCTTTCCCCTTTCTTTGGGCTTTGTTTCCCCTTTCTTTGGGCTTTCTTTCCCCTTTCTTTGGGCTTTCTTTGGCTTTCTTGGGCTTTCTTTCCCCTTTCTTTGGGCTTTCTTTTCCCGTTTCTTTGGGCTTTCTTTCCTCCTTTCTTGGGCTTTCTTTCCCCTTTCTTTGGGCTGTCATTCCCCTTTCTTTGGGCTTTCTTTCCCCTTTCTTTGGGCTTTCTTTCCCCCTTTCTATGGGCTTTCTTTGGCTTTCTTTGGGCTTTCTTTGGGCTTTCTTTGGGCTTTCTTTGGGCTTTCTTTCGCCTTCTTTGGGCTTTCTTTCCCCTTTCTTTGGTCTTTCCTTGGGCTTTCTTTGGGCTTTCTTTGGGTTTTCTTTCCCCTTTCTTTCCACTTTCTTTGGGCTTTCTTTGGGCTTTCTTTGGGCTTTCTTTGGCTTTCTTTGGCTTTCTTTCCCCTTTCTTGGGCTTTCTTGCCCCTTTCTTTGGGCTTTCTTTCCCCTTTCTTTGGGCTTTCTTACCCCTTTCTTTGGGCTTTCTTTCCCCTTTCTTTGGGCTTTCTTTCCCCTTTCTTTGGGCTTTCTTTCCCCTTTCTTTGGGCTTTCTTTCCCTTTTCTTGGGCTTTCTTTGGACTTACTTTGGGATTTCTTTGGGCATTCTCTGGGCTTTCTTGCCCCTTTCTTTGGGCTTTCTTTCCCCTTTCTTTGGGCTTTCTTTCCCCTTTCTTTGGGCTTTCTTTGAGCTTTCTTTCCCCTTTCTTTGGGCTTTCTTTCCCCTTTCTTTGGGCTTTCTTTGGGCTGTCTTTCCCCTTTCTTTGGGCTTTCTTTCCCCTTTCTTTGGGATTTCTTTCCCCTTTCTTTGGGCTTTCTTTCCCCTTTCTTTGGGCTTTCTTTGCGCTTTCTTTCCCCTTTCTTTGGGCTTTCTTTGGGCTTTCTTTCCCCTTTCTTTGGGCTTTCTTTGGGCTTTCTTTGGGCTTTCTTTGGGCTTTCTTTGGGCTTTCTTTGGGCTTTCTTTCCCCTTTCTTTCCCCTTTCTTTGGGCTTTCTTTGGGCTGTCTTTCCCCTTTCTTTGGCTTTCTTTCCCCTTTCTTTGGGCTTTATTTCCCCTTTCTTTGGGCTTTCTTTCCCCTTTCCTTGGCTTTCTTTCCCCTTTCTTTGGGCTTTCTTTCCCCTTCTTTGGGGTTTCTTTGGGCTTTCTTTCCCCTTTCTTTGGGCTTTCTTTGGGCTTTCTTTCCCCTTTCTTTGGGCTTTCTTTGGGCTTTCTTTCCCCTTTCTTTACCCTTTCTTTGGGGTTTCTTTCCCCTTTCTTTCCCCTTTCTTTGGGCTTTGTTTCCCCTTTCTTTGGGCTTTCTTTCCCCTTTCTTTGGGCTTTCTTTGGGCTTTCTTTCCCCCTTTCTTTGGGCTTTCTTTCCCCTTTCTTTCCCCTTTCTTGGGCTTTGTTTCCCCTTTCTTTGGGCTTTCTTTCCCCCTTTCTTTGGGCTTTCTTTGGGCTTTCTTTCCCCTTTCTTTGGGCTTTCTTCCCCTTTCTTTCGGCTTTCCTTGGGCTTTCTTTGGGCTTTCTTTGGGCTTTCTTTGGGCTTTCTTTCCCCTTTCTTTCCAATTTCTTTGGGCTATCTTTGGGCTTTCTTGGGCTTTCTTTCCCCTTTCTTTGGGCTTTCTTTCCCTTTTCTTTGGGCTTTCTTTCTCCTTTCTTGGGCTTTCTTTCCCCTTTCTTTGTGCTGTCATTCCCCTTTCTTTGGGCTTTCTTTCCCCTTTCTTTGGGCTTTCTTTCCCCTTTCTATGGGCTTTCTTTGGGCTTTCTTTGGGCTTTCTTTGGGCTTTCTTTGGGCTTTCTTTCCCCTTTCTTTGGGCTTTCTTTCCCCTTTCTTTGGTCTTTCCTTGGGCTTTCTTTGGGCTTTCTTTGGGTTTTCTTTCCCCTTTCTTTCCACTTTCTTTGGGCTTTCTTTTGGGCTTTCTTTCCCCTTTCTTTCCCCTTTCTTTGGGCTTTCTTGCCCCTTTCTTTGGGCTTTCTTTCCCCTTTCTTGGGCTTTCTTACCCCTTTCTTTGGGCTTTCTTTCCCATTTCTTTGGGCTTTCTTTCCCCTTTCTTTGGGCTTTCTTTCCCCTTTCTTTGGGCTTTCTTTCCCTTTTCTTTGGGCTTTCTTTGGACTTTCTTTGGGATTTCTTTGGGCATTCTCTGGGCTTTCTTGCCCCTTTCTTTGGGCTTTCTTTTCCCTTTCTTTGGGCTTTCTTTCCCCTTTCTTTGGGCTTTCTTTGAGCTTTCTTTCCCCTTTCTTTGGCTTTCTTTCCCCTTTCTTTGGGCTTTCTTTGGGCTGTCTTTCCCCTTTCTTTGGGATTTCTTTCCCCTTTCTTTGGGATTTCTTTCCCCTTTCTTTGGGCTTTCTTTCCCCTTTCTTTGGGCTTTCTTTGGGCTTTCTTTCCCCTTTCTATGGGCTTTCTTTGGGCTTTCTTTCCCTTTCTTTGGGCTTTCTTTGGGCTTTCTTTGGGCTTTCTTGGGCTTTCTTTGGGCTTTCTTTCCCTTTTCTTTCCCCTTTCTTTGGCTTTCTTTGGGCTGTCTTTCCCCTTTCTTTGGGCTTTCTTTCCTCTTTCTTTGGGCTTTATTTCCCCTTTCTTTGGGCTTTCTTTCCCCTTTCCTTGGGCTTTCTTTCCCCTTTCTTTGGGCTTTCTTTCCCCTTTCTTTGGGGTTTCTTTGGGCTTTCTTTCCCCTTTCTTTGGGCTTTCTTTGGGCTTTCTTTCCCCTTTCTTTGGCTTTCTTTGGGCTTTCTTTCCCCTTTCTTACCCTTTCTTTGGGGTGTCTTTCCCCTTTCTTTCCCCTTTCTTTGGGCTTTGTTTCCCCTTTCTTTGGGCTTTCTTTCCCTTCTTTGGCTTTCTTGGGCTTTCTTTCCCCTTTCTTTGGGCTTTCTTTCCCCTTTCTTTGGGCTTTCCTTGGGCTTTCTTTGGGCTTTCTTTGGGCTTTCTTTCCCCTTTCTTTCCAATTTCTTTGGGCTATCTTTGGGCTTTCTTGGGCTTTCTTTCCCCTTTCTTTGGGCTTTCTTTCCCTTTTCTTTGGGCTTTCTTTCTCCTTTCTTTGGGCTTTCTTTCCCTTTCTTTGGGCTGTCATTCCCCTTTCTTTGGGCTTTCTTTCCCCTTTCTTTGGGCTTTCTTTCCCCTTTCTTTGGGCTTTCTTTGGGCTTTCTTTGGGCTTTCTTTGGGCTTTCTTTGGCGTTCTTGGGGCTTTCTTTCCATTTCTTTGGGCTTTCTTTCCCCTTTCTGTGGGCTTTCTTTGGATTTCTTTGGGCTTTCTTTGGGCTTTTTTTTCCCCTTTCTTTGGGCTTTCTTTCCCCTTTCTTTGGTCTTTCCTTGGGCTTTCTTTGGGCTTTCTTTGGGTTTTCTTTCCCCTTTCTTTCCACTTTCTTTGGGCTTTCTTTGGGCTTTCTTGGGCTTTCTTTGGGCTTTCCTTGGGCTTTCTTTGGGCTTTCTTGCCCCTTTCTTTGGGCTTTCTTTCCCCTTTCTTTGGGCTTTCTTACCCCTTTCTTTGGGCTTTCTTTCCCCTTTCTTTGGGCTTTCTTTCCCCTTTCTTTGGGCTTTCTTTCCCCCTTTCTTTGGGCTTTCTTTCCCTTTTCTTTGGGCTTTCTTTGGACTTTCTTTGGCTTTCTTTGGGCATTCTCTGGGCTTTCTTTCCCCTTTCATTGGGCTTTCTTTCCCCTTTCTTTGGGCTTTCTTTCCCCTTTCTTTGGGCTTCTTTGAGCTTTCTTTCCCTTTCTCCTTTCTTGGGCTTTCTTTCCCCTTTCTTTGGGCTTTCTTTGGCTGTCTTTCCCCCTTCTTTGGGCTTTCTTTCCCCTTTCTTTGGGATTTCTTTCCCCTTTCTTTGGGCTTTCTTTCCCCTTTCTTTGGGCTTTCTTTGGGCTTTCTTTCCCCTTTCTTTGGGCTTTCTTGGGCTTTCTTGGGGCTTTCTTTCCCATTTCTTTGGGCTTTCTTTCCCCTTTCTGTGGGCTTTCTTTGGGCTTTCTGTGGGCTTTCTTTGGGCTTTTTTTCCCCTTTCTTTGGGCTTTTTTTCCCCTTTCTTTGGGCTTTCTTTCCCCTTTCTTTGGTCTTTCTTGGGCTTTCTATGGGCTTTCTTTGGGTTTTCTTTCCCCTTTCTTTCCATTTTCTTTGGGCTTTCTTTGGGCATTCTCTGGGCTTTCTTTCCCCTTTCTTTGGGCTTTCTTTCCCCTTTCTTTGGGCTTTCTTTCCCCTTTCTTTGGGCTTTCTTTGAGCTTTCTTTCCCCTTTCTTTGGGCTTTCTTTCCCCTTTCTTTGGGCTTTCTTTGGGCTGTCTTTCCCCTTTCTTTGGGCTTTCTTTCCCCTTTCTTTGGGATTTCTTTCCCCCTTTCTTTGGGCTTTCTTTCCCCTTTCTTTGGGCTTTCTTTGCGCTTTCTTTCCCCCTTTCTTTGGGCTTTCTTTGGGCTTTCTTTCCCCTTTCTTTGGGCTTTCTTGGGTTTTCTTTGGGCTTTCTTTCCCCTTTCTTTACCCTTTCTTTGTGCTTTCTTTGGGCTTTCTTCCCCCTTTCTTTCCCCTTTCTTTGGGCTTTCTTTCCCCTTTCTTTCTCTTTCTTTGGGATTTCTTTCCCCTTTCTTTGGGCTTTATTTCCCCTTTCTTTGGGCTTTCTTTCCCCTTTCTTTGGGCTTCTTTGGGCTTTCTTTCCCCTTTCTTTCCCCTTCCCTTTGGGCTTTATTTCCCCTTTCTTTCCCCGTTTCTTTGGGCTTTGTTTCCCCTTTCTGTTGGGCTTTCTTTCCCCTTTCTTTGGGCTTTCTTTGGGCTTTCTTTCCCCTTTCTTTGGGCTTTCTTTCCCCTTTCTGTGGGCTTTTCTTTGGGCTTTCTTTGGGCTTTCTTTGGGCTTTTTTTCCCCTTTCTTTGGGCTTTCTTTCCCCTTTCTTTGGTCTTTCCTTGGGCTTTCTTTGGGCTTTCTTTGGGTTTTCTTTCCCCTTTCTTTCCACTTTCTTTGGGCTTTCTTTCCCCTTTCTTTGGCTTTCTTTCCCCTTTCTTTGGGCTTTCTTTCCCCTTTCTTTGGGCTTTCTTTCCCCTTTCTTTGGGCTTTCTTTCCCCTTTCCTTGGCTTTCTTTCCCCTTTCTTTGGGCTTTCTTTCCCCTTTCTTTGGGCTTTCTTTCCCCTTTCTTTGGCCTTTCTTTGAGCTTTCTTTCCCTTTCTTTGGGCTTTCTTTCCCCTTTCTTTGGGATTTCTTTGGGCTGTCTTCCCCTTTCTTGGGCTTTCTTTCCCCTTTCTCTGGGTTTTCTTTCCCCTTTCTTTGGCTTTCTTTCCCCTTTCTTTGGGCTTTCTTTGCGCTTTCTTTCCCATTTCTTTGGGCATTCTTTGGGGTTTCTTTCCCCTTTCTTTGGGCTTTCTTTCCCCTTTCTTTCCCCCTTTCTTTGGGCTTTCTTTGGGCTTTCTTCCCCCTTTCTTTGGGCTTTCTTTCCCCTTTTTTGGGCTTTATTTCCCCTTTTCTTGGGCTTTCTTTCCCCTTTCCTTGGGCTTTCTTTCCCCTTTCTTTGGGCTTTCTTTCCCCTTCTTTGGGGTTTCTTTGGGCTTTCTTTCCCCTTTCTTTGGGCTTTCTTTGGGCTTTCTTTCCCCTTTCTTTGGGCTTTCTTTGGGCTTTCTTTCCCCTTTCTTTCCCCTTTCTTTGGGCTTTGTTTCCCCTTTTCTTTGGCTTCTTTCCCCTTTCTTTGGGCTTTCTTTGGGCTTTCTTGGGCTTTCTTTCCCCTTTCTTTGGCTTTCTTTCCCGTTTCTTTGGGCTTTCTTTCTCCTTTCTTTGGGCTTTCTTTCCCCTTTCTTTGGGCTGTCATTCCCCTTTCTTTGGGCTTTCTTTCCCCTTTCTTTGGGCTTTCTTTCCCCTTTCTATGGGCTTTCTTTGGGCTTTCTTTGGGCTTTCTTTGGGCTTTCTTTGGGCTTTCTTTGGGCTTTCTTTCGCCTTTCTTTGGGCTTTCTTTCCCCTTTCTTTGGTCTTTCCCCTTGGGCTTTCTTTGGCTTTCTTTGGGTTTTCTTTCCCCTTTCTTCCACTTTCTTTGGGCTTTCTTTGGGCTTTCTTTGGGCTTTCTTTGGGCTTTCTTTGGGCTTTCTTTCCCTTTCTTTGGGCTTTCTTGCCCCTTTCTTTGGGCTTTCTTTCCCCTTTCTTTGGGCTTTCTTTACCCCCTTTCTTTGGGCTTTCTTTCCCCTTTCTTTGGGCTTTCTTTCCCTTTCTTGGCTTTCTTTCCCTTTCTTTGGGCTTTCTTTCCCTTTTCTTTGGGCTTTCTTTGGACTTACTTTGGGATTTCTTTGGGCATTCTCTGGGCTTTCTTGCCCCTTTCTTTGGGCTTTCTTTCCCCTTTCTTTGGGCTTTCTTTCCCCTTTCTTTGGGCTTTCTTTGAGCTTTCTTTCCCCTTTCTTTGGGCTTTCTTTCCCCTTTCTTTGGGCTTTCTTTGGGCTGTCTTTCCCCTTTCTTTGGGCTTTCTTTCCCCTTTCTTTGGGATTTCTTTCCCCTTTCTTGGGCTTTCTTTCCCCTTTCTTTGGGCTTTCTTTGCGCTTTCTTTCCCCCTTTCTTTGGGCTTTCTTTGGGCTTTCTTTCCCCTTCTTTGGCTTTCTTTGGGCTTTCTTTGGGCTTTCTTTGGGCTTTCTTTGGGCTTTCTTTGGGCTTTTCTTTCCCCTTTCTTCCCCTTTCTTGGGCTTTCTTTGGGCTGTCTTTCCCCTTTCTTTGGCTTTCTTTCCCCTTTCTTTGGGCTTTATTTCCCCTTTCTTTGGGCTTTCTTTCCCCTTTCCTTGGGCTTTCTTTCCCCTTTCTTTGGGCTTTCTTTCCCCTTTCTTTGGGGTTTCTTTGGGCTTTCTTTCCCCTTTCTTTGGGCTTTCTTTGGGCTTTCTTTCCCCTTTCTTTGGGCTTTCTTTGGGCTTTCTTTCCCCTTTCTTTACCCTTTCTTTGGGGTTTCTTTCCCCCTTTCTTTCCCCTTTCTTTGGGCTTTGTTTCCCCTTTCTTTGGGCTTTTCTTTCCCCTTTCTTTGGGCTTTCTTTGGCTTTCTTTCCCCTTTCTTTGGCTTTCTTTCCCCTTTCTTTCCCCCTTTCTTTGGGCTTTGTTTCCCCTTTCTTTGGGCTTTCTTTCCCCTTTCTTTGGGCTTTCTTTGGGCTTTCTTTCCCCTTTCTTTGGCTTTCTTTCCCCTTTCTTTCGGCTTTCCTTGGGCTTTCTTTGGGCTTTCTTTGGGCTTTCTTTGGGCTTTCTTTCCCTTTCTTTCAATTTCTTTGGGCTATCTTTGGGCTTTCTTGGGCTTTCTTTCCCCTTTCTTTGGCTTTCTTTCCCTTTTCTTTGGGCTTTCTTTCTCCTTTCTTTGGGCTTTCTTTCCCCTTTCTTTGTGCTGTCATTCCCCTTTCCTTTGGCTTTCTTTCCCCTTTCTTTGGGCTTTCTTCCCCTTTCTATGGGCTTTCTTTGGGCTTTCTTGGGCTTTCTTTGGGCTTTCTTTGGCTTTCTTTCCCCTTTCTTTGGGCTTTCTTTCCCCTTTCTTTGGCTTTCCTTGGGCTTTCTTTGGGCTTTCTTTGGGTTTTCTTTCCCCTTTCTTTCCACTTTCTTTGGGCTTTCTTTGGGCTTTCTTTGGGCTTTCTTTGGCTTTCTTTCCCCTTTCTTTCCCCTTTCTTTGGGCTTTCTTGCCCCTTTCTTTGGGCTTTCTTTCCCCTTTCTTTGGGCTTTCTTACCCCTTTCTTTGGGCTTTCTTTCCCATTTCTTTGGGCTTTCTTTCCCCTTTCTTTGGGCTTTCTTTCCCCTTTCTTTGGGCTTTCTTTCCCTTTTCTTTGGGCTTTCTTTGGACTTTCTTTGGGATTTCTTTGGGCATTCTCTGGGCTTTCTTGCCCCTTTCTTTGGGCTTTCTTTTCCCTTTCTTTGGGCTTTCTTTCCCCTTTCTTTGGGCTTTCTTTGAGCTTTCTTTCCCCTTTCTTTGGGCTTTCTTTCCCCTTTCTTTGGGCTTTCTTTGGGCTGTCTTTCCCCTTTCTTTGGGATTTCTTTCCCCTTTCTTTGGGATTTCTTTCCCCTTTCTTTGGGCTTTCTTTCCCCTTTCTTTGGGCTTTCTTTGCGCTTTCTTTCCCCTTTCTTTGGGCTTTCTTTGGGCTTTCTTTCCCCTTTCTTTGGGCTTTCTTTGGGCTTTCTTTGGGCTTTCTTTGGGCTTTCTTTGGGCTTTCTTTCCATTTTCTTTCCCCTTTCTTTGGGCTTTCTTTGGGCTGTCTTTCCCCTTTCTTTGGGCTTTCTTCCCCTTTCTTTGGGCTTTATTTCCCCTTTCTTTGGGCTTTCTTTCCCCTTTCCTTGGGCTTTCTTTCCCCTTTCTTTGGGCTTTCTTTCCCCTTTCTTTGGGGTTTCTTTGGGCTTTCTTTCCCCTTTCTTTGGGCTTTCTTTGGGCTTTCTTTCCCCTTTCTTTGGGCTTTCTTTGGGCTTTCTTTCCCCTTTCTTTACCCTTTCTTTGGGGTGTCTTTCCCCTTTCTTTCCCCTTTCTTTGGGCTTTGTTTCCCCTTTCTTTGGGCTTTCTTTCCCCTTTCTTTGGGCTTTCTTTGGGCTTTCTTTCCCCTTTCTTTGGGCTTTCTTTCCCCTTTCTTTGGGCTTTCCTTGGGCTTTCTTTGGGCTTTCTTTGGGCTTTCTTTCCCCTTTCTTTCCAATTTCTTTGGGCTATCTTTGGGCTTTCTTGGGCTTTCTTTCCCCTTTCTTTGGGCTTTCTTTCCCTTTTCTTTGGGCTTTCTTTCTCCTTTCTTTGGGCTTTCTTTCCCCTTTCTTTGGGCTGTCATTCCCCTTTCTTTGGGCTTTCTTTCCCCTTTCTTTGGGCTTTCTTTCCCCTTTCTTTGGGCTTTCTTTGGGCTTTCTTTGGGCTTTCTTTGGGCTTTCTTTGGGCGTTCTTGGGGCTTTCTTTCCATTTCTTTGGGCTTTCTTTCCCCTTTCTGTGGGCTTTCTTTGGGATTTCTTTGGGCTTTCTTTGGGCTTTTTTTCCCCTTTCTTTGGGCTTTCTTTCCCCTTTCTTTGGTCTTTCCTTGGGCTTTCTTTGGGCTTTCTTTGGGTTTTCTTTCCCCTTTCTTTCCACTTTCTTTGGGCTTTCTTTGGGCTTTCTTTGGGCTTTCTTTGGGCTTTCCTTGGGCTTTCTTTGGGCTTTCTTGCCCCTTTCTTTGGGCTTTCTTTCCCCTTTCTTTGGGCTTTCTTACCCCTTTCTTTGGGCTTTCTTTCCCCTTTCTTTGGGCTTTCTTTCCCCTTTCTTTGGGCTTTCTTTCCCCTTTCTTTGGGCTTTCTTTCCCTTTTCTTTGGGCTTTCTTTGGACTTTCTTTGGGCTTTCTTTGGGCATTCTCTGGGCTTTCTTTCCCCTTTCATTGGGCTTTCTTTCCCCTTTCTTTGGGCTTTCTTTCCCCTTTCTTTGGGCTTTCTTTGAGCTTTCTTTCCCCTTTCTTTGGGCTTTCTTTCCCCTTTCTTTGGGCTTTCTTTGGGCTGTCTTTCCCCCTTCTTTGGGCTTTCTTTCCCCTTTCTTTGGGATTTCTTTCCCCTTTCTTTGGGCTTTCTTTCCCCTTTCTTTGGGCTTTCTTTGGGCTTTCTTTCCCCTTTCTTTGGGCTTTCTTTGGGCTTTCTTGGGGCTTTCTTTCCCATTTCTTTGGGCTTTCTTTCCCCTTTCTGTGGGCTTTCTTTGGGCTTTCTGTGGGCTTTCTTTGGGCTTTTTTTCCCCTTTCTTTGGGCTTTTTTTCCCCTTTCTTTGGGCTTTCTTTCCCCTTTCTTTGGTCTTTCCTTGGGCTTTCTATGGGCTTTCTTTGGGTTTTCTTTCCCCTTTCTTTCCATTTTCTTTGGGCTTTCTTTGGGCATTCTCTGGGCTTTCTTTCCCCTTTCTTTGGGCTTTCTTTCCCCTTTCTTTGGGCTTTCTTTCCCCTTTCTTTGGGCTTTCTTGGAGCTTTCTTTCCCCTTTCTTTGGGCTTTCTTTCCCCTTTCTTTGGGCTTTCTTTGGGCTGTCTTTCCCCTTTCTTTGGGCTTTCTTTCCCCTTTCTTTGGGATTTCTTTCCCCTTTCTTTGGGCTTTCTTTCCCCTTTCTTTGGGCTTTCTTTGCGCTTTCTTTCCCCTTTCTTTGGGCTTTCTTTGGGCTTTCTTTCCCCTTTCTTTGGGCTTTCTTTGGGCTTTCTTTGGGCTTTCTTTCCCCTTTCTTTACCCTTTCTTTGGGCTTTCTTTGGGCTTTCTTCCCCCTTTTCTTTCCCCTTTCTTTGGGCTTTCTTTCCCCTTTCTTTCCTCTTTCTTTGGGATTTCTTTCCCCTTTCTTTGGGCTTTATTTCCCCTTTCTTTGGGCTTTCTTTCCCCTTTCTTTGGGCTTTCTTTGGGCTTTCTTTCCCCTTTCTTTCCCCTTCCTTTGGGCTTTATTTCCCCTTTCTTTCCCCTTTCTTTGGGCTTTGTTTCCCCTTTCTTTGGGCTTTCTTTCCCCTTTCTTTGGGCTTTCTTTGGGCTTTCTTTCCCCTTTCTTTGGGCTTTCTTTCCCCTTTCTGTGGGCTTTCTTTGGGCTTTCTTTGGGCTTTCTTTGGGCTTTTTTTCCCCTTTCTTTGGGCTTTCTTTCCCCTTTCTTTGGTCTTTCCTTGGGCTTTCTTTGGGCTTTCTTTGGGTTTTCTTTCCCCTTTCTTTCCACTTTCTTTGGGCTTTCTTTCCCCTTTCTTTGGGCTTTCTTTCCCCTTTCTTTGGGCTTTCTTTCCCCTTTCTTTGGGCTTTCTTTCCCCTTTCTTTGGGCTTTCTTTCCCCTTTCCTTGGGCTTTCTTTCCCCTTTCTTTGGGCTTTCTTTCCCCTTTCTTTGGGCTTTCTTTCCCCTTTCTTTGGCCTTTCTTTGAGCTTTCTTTCCCCTTTCTTTGGGCTTTCTTTCCCCTTTCTTTGGGATTTCTTTGGGCTGTCTTTCCCCTTTCTTTGGGCTTTCTTTCCCCTTTCTCTGGGTTTTCTTTCCCCTTTCTTTGGGCTTTCTTTCCCCTTTCTTTGGGCTTTCTTTGCGCTTTCTTTGCCATTTCTTTGGGCATTCTTTGGGGTTTCTTTCCCCTTTCTTTGGGCTTTCTTTCCCCTTTCTTTCCCCTTTCTTTGGGCTTTCTTTGGGCTTTCTTCCCCCTTTCTTTGGGCTTTCTTTCCCCTTTTTTTGGGCTTTATTTCCCCTTTCTTTGGGCTTTCTTTCCCCTTTCCTTGGGCTTTCTTTCCCCTTTCTTTGGGCTTTCTTTCCCCTTCTTTGGGGTTTCTTTGGGCTTTCTTTCCCCTTTCTTTGGGCTTTCTTTGGGCTTTCTTTCCCCTTTCTTTGGGCTTTCTTTGGGCTTTCTTTCCCCTTTCTTTACCCTTTCTTTGGGCTTTCTTTCCCCTTTCTTTCCCCTTTCTTTGGGCTTTGTTTCCCCTTTCTTTGGGCTTTCTTTCCCCTTTCTTTGGGCTTTCTTTGGGCTTTCTTTGGGCTTTCTTTCCCCTTTCTTTCCAATTTCTTTGGGCTATCTTTGGGCTTTCTTGGGGTTTCTTTCCCCTTTCTTTGTGCTTTCTTTCCCGTTTCTTTGGGCTTTCTTTCTCCTTTCTTTGGGCTTTCCTTGGGCTTTCTTTGGGCTTTCTTTGGGCTTTCTTTCCCCTTTCTTTGGGGTTTCTTTGGGCTTTCTTTCCCCTTTCTTTGGGCTTTCTTTGGGCTTTCTTTCCCCTTTCTTTGGGCTTTCTTTGGGCTTTCTTTCCCCTTTCTTTACCCTTTCTTTGGGGTTTCTTTCCCCTTTCTTTCCCCTTTCTTTGGGCTTTGTTTCCCCTTTCTTTGGGCTTTCTTTCCCCTGTCTTTGGGCTTTCTTTGGGCTTTCTTTCCCCTTTCTTTGGGCTTTCTTTCCCCTTTCTTTGGGCTTTCCTTGGGCTTTCTTTGGGCTTTCTTTGGGCTTTCTTTCCCCTTTCTTTCCAATTTCTTTGGGCTATCTTTGGGCTTTCTTGGGCTTTCTTTCCCCTTTCTTTGGGCTTTCTTTCCCTTTTCTTTGGGCTTTCTTTCTCCTTTCTTTGGGCTTTCTTTCCCCTTTCTTTGGGCTGTCATTCCCCTTTCTTTGGGCTTTCTTTCCCCTTTCTTTGGGCTTTCTTTCCCCTTTCTTTGGGCTTTCTTTGGGCTTTCTTTGGGCTTTCTTTGGGCTTTCTTTGGGCTTTCTTTGGGCGTTCTTGGGGCTTTCTTTCCATTTCTTTGGGCTTTCTTTCCCCTTTCTGTGGGCTTTCTTTGGGATTTCTTTGGGCTTTCTTTGGGCTTTTTTTCCCCTTTCTTTGGGCTTTCTTTCGCCTTTCTTTGGTCTTTCCTTGGGCTTTCTTTGGGCTTTCTTTGGGTTTTCTTTCCCCTTTCTTTCCACTTTCTTTGGGCTTTCTTTGGGCTTTCTTTGGGCTTTCTTTGGGCTTTCCTTGGGCTTTCTTTGGGCTTTCTTGCCCCTTTCTTTGGGCTTTCTTTCCCCTTTCTTTGGGCTTTCTTACCCCTTTCTTTGGGCTTTCTTTCCCCTTTCTTTGGGCTTTCTTTCCCCTTTCTTTGGGCTTTCTTTCCCCTTTCTTTGGGCTTTCTTTCCCTTTTCTTTGGGCTTTCTTTGGACTTTCTTTGGGCTTTCTTTGGGCATTCTCTGGGCTTTCTTTCCCCTTTCATTGGGCTTTCTTTCCCCTTTCATTGGGCTTTCTTTCCCCTTTCTTTGGGCTTTCTTTCCCCTTTCTTTGGGCTTTCTTTGAGCTTTCTTTCCCCTTTCTTTGGGCTTTCTTTCCCCTTTCTTTGGGCTTTCTTTGGGCTGTCTTTCCCCCTTCTTTGGGCTTTCTTTCCCCTTTCTTTGGGATTTCTTTCCCCTTTCTTTGGGCTTTCTTTCCCCTTTCTTTGGGCTTTCTTTGGGCTTTCTTTCCCCTTTCTTTGGGCTTTCTTTGGGCTTTCTTGGGGCTTTCTTTCCCATTTCTTTGGGCTTTCTTTCCCCTTTCTGTGGGCTTTCTTTGGGCTTTCTGTGGGCTTTCTTTGGGCTTTTTTTCCCCTTTCTTTGGGCTTTCTTTCCCCTTTCTTTGGTCTTTCCTTGGGCTTTCTATGGGCTTTCTTTGGGCTTTCTTTCCCCTTTCTTTGGGCTTTCTTTGGGCTTTCTTTGGGCTTTCTTTCCCCTTTCTTTACCCTTTCTTTGGGCTTTCTTTGGGCTTTCTTCCCCCTTTCTTTCCCCTTTCTTTGGGCTTTCTTTCCCCTTTCTTTCCTCTTTCTTTGGGATTTCTTTCCCCTTTCTTTGGGCTTTATTTCCCCTTTCTTTGGGCTTTCTTTCCCCTTTCCTTGGGCTTTCTTTCCCCTTTCTTTGGGCTTTCTTTCCCCTTTCTTTGGGGTTTCTTTGGGCTTTCTTTCCCCTTTCTTTGGGCTTTCTTTGGGCTTTCTTTCCCCTTTCTTTCCCCTTCCTTTGGGCTTTATTTCCCCTTTCTTTCCCCTTTCTTTGGGCTTTGTTTCCCCTTTCTTTGGGCTTTCTTTCCCCTTTCTTTGGGCTTTCTTTGGGCTTTCTTTCCCCTTTCTTTGGGCTTTCTTTCCCCTTTCTGTGGGCTTTCTTTGGGCTTTCTTTGGGCTTTCTTTGGGCTTTTTTTCCCCTTTCTTTGGGCTTTCTTTCCCCTTTCTTTGGTCTTTCCTTGGGCTTTCTTTGGGCTTTCTTTGGGTTTTCTTTCCCCTTTCTTTCCACTTTCTTTGGGCTTTCTTTCCCCTTTCTTTGGGCTTTCTTTCCCCTTTCTTTGGGCTTTCTTTCCCCTTTCTTTGGGCTTTCTTTCCCCTTTCTTTGGGCTTTCTTTCCCCTTTCCTTGGGCTTTCTTTCCCCTTTCTTTGGGCTTTCTTTCCCCTTTCTTTGGGCTTTCTTTCCCCTTTCTTTGGCCTTTCTTTGAGCTTTCTTTCCCCTTTCTTTGGGCTTTCTTTCCCCTTTCTTTGGGATTTCTTTGGGCTGTCTTTCCCCTTTCTTTGGGCTTTCTTTCCCCTTTCTCTGGGTTTTCTTTCCCCTTTCTTTGGGCTTTCTTTCCCCTTTCTTTGGGCTTTATTTCCCCTTTCTTTGGGCTTTCTTTCCCCTTTCCTTGGGCTTTCTTTCCCCTTTCTTTGGGCTTTCTTTCCCCTTTCTTTGGGGTTTCTTTGGGCTTTCTTTCCCCTTTCTTTGGGCTTTCTTTGGGCTTTCTTTCCCCTTTCTTTCCCCTTCCTTTGGGCTTTATTTCCCCTTTCTTTCCCCTTTCTTTGGGCTTTGTTTCCCCTTTCTTTGGGCTTTCTTTCCCCTTTCTTTGGGCTTTCTTTGGGCTTTCTTTCCCCTTTCTTTGGGCTTTCTTTCCCCTTTCTGTGGGCTTTCTTTGGGCTTTCTTTGGGCTTTCTTTGGGCTTTTTTTCCCCTTTCTTTGGGCTTTCTTTCCCCTTTCTTTGGTCTTTCCTTGGGTTTCTTTGGGCTTTCTTTGGGTTTTCTTTCCCCTTTCTTTCCACTTTCTTTGGGCTTTCTTTCCCCTTTCTTTGGGCTTTCTTTCCCCTTTCTTTGGGCTTTCTTTCCCCTTTCTTTGGGCTTTCTTTCCCCTTTCTTTGGGCTTTCTTTCCCCTTTCCTTGGGCTTTCTTTCCCCTTTCTTTGGGCTTTCTTTCCCCTTTCTTTGGCCTTTCTTTCCCCTTTCTTTGGCCTTTCTTTGAGCTTTCTTTCCCCTTTCTTTGGGCTTTCTTTCCCCTTTCTTTGGGATTTCTTTGGGCTGTCTTTCCCCTTTCTTTGGGCTTTCTTTCCCCTTTCTCTGGGTTTTCTTTCCCCTTTCTTTGGGCTTTCTTTCCCCTTTCTTTGGGCTTTCTTTGCGCTTTCTTTCCCATTTCTTTGGGCATTCTTTGGGGTTTCTTTCCCCTTTCTTTGGGCTTTCTTTCCCCTTTCTTTCCCCTTTCTTTGGGCTTTCTTTGGGCTTTCTTCCCCCTTTCTTTGGGCTTTCTTTCCCCTTTTTTTGGGCTTTATTTCCCCTTTCTTTGGGCTTTCTTTCCCCTTTCCTTGGGCTTTCTTTCCCCTTTCTTTGGGCTTTCTTTCCCCTTCTTTGGGGTTTCTTTGGGCTTTCTTTCCCCTTTCTTTGGGCTTTCTTTGGGCTTTCTTTCCCCTTTCTTTGGGCTTTCTTTGGGCTTTCTTTCCCCTTTCTTTACCCTTTCTTTGGGCTTTCTTTCCCCTTTCTTTCCCCTTTCTTTGGGCTTTGTTTCCCCTTTCTTTGGGCTTTCTTTCCCCTTTCTTTGGGCTTTCTTTGGGCTTTCTTTGGGCTTTCTTTGGGCTTTCTTTCCCCTTTCTTTAGGCTTTCCTTGGGCTTTCTTTGGGCTTTCTTTGGGCTTTCTTTCCCCTTTCTTTCCAATTTCTTTGGGCTATCTTTGGGCTTTCTTGGGGTTTCTTTCCCCTTTCTTTGTGCTTTCTTTCCCGTTTCTTTGGGCTTTCTTTCTCCTTTCTTTGGGCTTTCCTTGGGCTTTCTTTGGGCTTTCTTTGGGCTTTCTTTCCCCTTTCTTTGGGGTTTCTTTGGGCTTTCTTTCCCCTTTCTTTGGGCTTTCTTTGGGCTTTCTTTCCCCTTTCTTTGGGCTTTCTTTGGGCTTTCTTTCCCCTTTCTTTACCCTTTCTTTGGGGTTTCTTTCCCCTTTCTTTCCCCTTTCTTTGGGCTTTGTTTCCCCTTTCTTTGGGCTTTCTTTCCCCTGTCTTTGGGCTTTCTTTGGGCTTTCTTTCCCCTTTCTTTGGGCTTTCTTTCCCCTTTCTTTGGGCTTTCCTTGGGCTTTCTTTGGGCTTTCTTTGGGCTTTCTTTCCCCTTTCTTTCCAATTTCTTTGGGCTATCTTTGGGCTTTCTTGGGCTTTCTTTCCCCTTTCTTTGGGCTTTCTTTCCCTTTCTTTGGGCTTTCTTTCTCCTTTCTTTGGGCTTTCTTTCCCCTTTCTTTGGGCTGTCATTCCCCTTTCTTTGGGCTTTCTTTCCCCTTTCTTTGGGCTTTCTTTCCCTTTCTTTGGCTTTCTTTGGGCTTTCTTTGGCTTTCTTTGGGCTTTCTTTGGGCTTTCTTTGGGCGTTCTTGGGGCTTTCTTTCCATTTCTTTGGGCTTTCTTTCCCCTTTCTGTGGGCTTTCTTTGGGATTTCTTTGGGCTTTCTTTGGGCTTTTTTTCCCCTTTCTTTGGGCTTTCTTTCCCCTTTCTTTGGTCTTTCCTTGGGCTTTCTTTGGGCTTTCTTTGGGTTTTCTTTCCCCTTTCTTTCCACTTTCTTTGGGCTTTCTTTGGGCTTTCTTTGGGCTTTCTTTGGGCTTTCCTTGGGCTTTCTTTGGGCTTTCTTGCCCCTTTCTTTGGGCTTTCTTTCCCTTTCTTTGGGCTTTCTTACCCCTTTCTTTGGGCTTTCTTTCCCCTTTCTTTGGGCTTTCTTTCCCCTTTCTTTGGGCTTTCTTTCCCCTTTCTTTGGGCTTTCTTTCCCTTTTCTTTGGGCTTTCTTTGGACTTTCTTTGGGCTTTCTTTGGGCATTCTCTGGGCTTTCTTTCCCCTTTCATTGGGCTTTCTTTCCCCTTTCTTTGGGCTTTCTTTCCCCTTTCTTTGGGCTTTCTTTGAGCTTTCTTTCCCCTTTCTTTGGGCTTTCTTTCCCCTTTCTTTGGGCTTTCTTTGGGCTGTCTTTCCCCCTTCTTTGGGCTTTCTTTCCCCTTTCTTTGGGATTTCTTTCCCCTTTCTTTGGGCTTTCTTTCCCCTTTCTTTGGGCTTTCTTTGGGCTTTCTTTCCCCTTTCTTTGGGCTTTCTTTGGGCTTTCTTGGGGCTTTCTTTCCCATTTCTTTGGGCTTTCTTTCCCCTTTCTGTGGGCTTTCTTTAGGCTTTCTGTGGGCTTTCTTTGGGCTTTTTTTCCCCTTTCTTTGGGCTTTCTTTCCCCTTTCTTTGGTCTTTCCTTGGGCTTTCTATGGGCTTTCTTTGGGCTTTCTTTCCCCTTTCTTTGGGCTTTCTTTGGGCTTTCTTTGGGCTTTCTTTCCCCTTTCTTTACCCTTTCTTTGGGCTTTCTTTGGGCTTTCTTCCCCCTTTCTTTCCCCTTTCTTTGGGCTTTCTTTCCCCTTTCTTTCCTCTTTCTTTGGGATTTCTTTCCCCTTTCTTTGGGCTTTATTTCCCCTTTCTTTGGGCTTTCTTTCCCCTTTCCTTGGGCTTTCTTTCCCCTTTCTTTGGGCTTTCTTTCCCCTTTCTTTGGGGTTTCTTTGGGCTTTCTTTCCCCTTTCTTTGGGCTTTCTTTGGGCTTTCTTTCCCCTTTCTTTCCCCTTCCTTTGGGCTTTATTTCCCCTTTCTTTCCCCTTTCTTTGGGCTTTGTTTCCCCTTTCTTTGGGCTTTCTTTCCCCTTTCTTTGGGCTTTCTTTGGGCTTTCTTTCCCCTTTCTTTGGGCTTTCTTTCCCCTTTCTGTGGGCTTTCTTTGGGCTTTCTTTGGGCTTTCTTTGGGCTTTTTTTCCCCTTTCTTTGGGCTTTCTTTCCCCTTTCTTTGGTCTTTCCTTGGGCTTTCTTTGGGCTTTCTTTGGGTTTTCTTTCCCCTTTCTTTCCACTTTCTTTGGGCTTTCTTTCCCCTTTCTTTGGGCTTTCTTTCCCCTTTCTTTGGGCTTTCTTTCCCCTTTCTTTGGGCTTTCTTTCCCCTTTCTTTGGGCTTTCTTTCCCCTTTCCTTGGGCTTTCTTTCCCCTTTCTTTGGGCTTTCTTTCCCCTTTCTTTGGGCTTTCTTTCCCCTTTCTTTGGGCTTTCTTTCCCCTTTCCTTGGGCTTTCTTTCCCCTTTCTTTGGGCTTTCTTTCCCCTTTCTTTGGGCTTTCTTTCCCCTTTCTTTGGCCTTTCTTTGAGCTTTCTTTCCCCTTTCTTTGGGCTTTCTTTCCCCTTTCTTTGGGATTTCTTTGGGCTGTCTTTCCCCTTTCTTTGGGCTTTCTTTCCCCTTTCTCTGGGTTTTCTTTCCCCTTTCTTTGGGCTTTCTTTCCCCTTTCTTTGGGCTTTCTTTGCGCTTTCTTTCCCATTTCTTTGGGCATTCTTTGGGGTTTCTTTCCCCTTTCTTTGGGCTTTCTTTCCCCTTTCTTTCCCCTTTCTTTGGGCTTTCTTTGGGCTTTCTTCCCCCTTTCTTTGGGCTTTCTTTCCCCTTTTTTTGGGCTTTATTTCCCCTTTCTTTGGGCTTTCTTTCCCCTTTCCTTGGGCTTTCTTTCCCCTTTCTTTGGGCTTTCTTTCCCCTTCTTTGGGGTTTCTTTGGGCTTTCTTTCCCCTTTCTTTGGGCTTTCTTTGGGCTTTCTTTCCCCTTTCTTTGGGCTTTCTTTGGGCTTTCTTTCCCCTTTCTTTACCCTTTCTTTGGCTTTCTTTCCCCTTTCTTTCCCCTTTCTTTGGGCTTTGTTTCCCCTTTCTTTGGGCTTTCTTTCCCCTTTCTTTGGGCTTTCTTTGGGCTTTCTTTGGGCTTTCTTTGGGCTTTCTTTCCCCTTTCTTTAGGCTTTCCTTGGGCTTTCTTTGGGCTTTCTTTGGGCTTTCTTTCCCCTTTCTTTCCAATTTCTTTGGGCTATCTTTGGGCTTTCTTGGGGTTTCTTTCCCCTTTCTTTGTGCTTTCTTTCCCGTTTCTTTGGGCTTTCTTTCTCCTTTCTTTGGCTTTCCTTGGCTTTCTTTGGGCTTTCTTTGGGCTTTCTTTCCCCTTTCTTTGGGTTTCTTTGGGCTTTCTTTCCCCTTTCTTTGGGCTTTCTTTGGGCTTTCTTTCCCCTTTCTTTGGGCTTTCTTTGGGCTTTCTTTCCCCTTTCTTTACCCTTTCTTTGGGGTTTCTTTCCCCTTTCTTTCCCCTTTCTTTGGGCTTTGTTTCCCCTTTCTTTGGGCTTTCTTTCCCCTGTCTTTGGGCTTTCTTTGGGCTTTCTTTCCCCTTTCTTTGGGCTTTCTTTCCCCTTTCTTTGGGCTTTCCTTGGGCTTTCTTTGGGCTTTCTTTGGGCTTTCTTTCCCCTTTCTTTCCAATTTCTTTGGGCTATCTTTGGGCTTTCTTGGGCTTTCTTTCCCCTTTCTTTGGGCTTTCTTTCCCTTTTCTTTGGGCTTTCTTTCTCCTTTCTTTGGGCTTTCTTTCCCCTTTCTTTGGGCTGTCATTCCCCTTTCTTTGGGCTTTCTTTCCCCTTTCTTTGGGCTTTCTTTCCCCTTTCTTTGGGCTTTCTTTGGGCTTTCTTTGGGCTGTCTTTCCCCTTTCTTTGGGCTTTCTTTCCCCTTTCTCTGGGTTTTCTTTCCCCTTTCTTTGGGCTTTCTTTCCCCTTTCTTTGGGCTTTCTTTGCGCTTTCTTTCCCATTTCTTTGGGCATTCTTTGGGGTTTCTTTCCCCTTTCTTTGGGCTTTCTTTCCCCTTTCTTTCCCCTTTCTTTGGGCTTTCTTTGGGCTTTCTTCCCCCTTTCTTTGGGCTTTCTTTCCCCTTTTTTTGGGCTTTATTTCCCCTTTCTTTGGGCTTTCTTTCCCCTTTCCTTGGGCTTTCTTTCCCCTTTCTTTGGGCTTTCTTTCCCCTTCTTTGGGGTTTCTTTGGGCTTTCTTTCCCCTTTCTTTGGGCTTTCTTTGGGCTTTCTTTCCCCTTTCTTTGGGCTTTCTTTGGGCTTTCTTTCCCCTTTCTTTACCCTTTCTTTGGGCTTTCTTTCCCCTTTCTTTCCCCTTTCTTTGGGCTTTGTTTCCCCTTTCTTTGGGCTTTCTTTCCCCTTTCTTTGGGCTTTCTTTGGGCTTTCTTTGGGCTTTCTTTGGGCTTTCTTTCCCCTTTCTTTAGGCTTTCCTTGGGCTTTCTTTGGGCTTTCTTTGGGCTTTCTTTCCCCTTTCTTTCCAATTTCTTTGGGCTATCTTTGGGCTTTCTTGGGGTTTCTTTCCCCTTTCTTTGTGCTTTCTTTCCCGTTTCTTTGGGCTTTCTTTCTCCTTTCTTTGGGCTTTCCTTGGGCTTTCTTTGGGCTTTCTTTGGGCTTTCTTTCCCCTTTCTTTGGGGTTTCTTTGGGCTTTCTTTCCCCTTTCTTTGGGCTTTCTTTGGGCTTTCTTTCCCCTTTCTTTGGGCTTTCTTTGGGCTTTCTTTCCCCTTTCTTTACCCTTTCTTTGGGGTTTCTTTCCCCTTTCTTTCCCCTTTCTTTGGGCTTTGTTTCCCCTTTCTTTGGGCTTTCTTTCCCCTGTCTTTGGGCTTTCTTTGGGCTTTCTTTCCCCTTTCTTTGGGCTTTCTTTCCCCTTTCTTTGGGCTTTCCTTGGGCTTTCTTTGGGCTTTCTTTGGGCTTTCTTTCCCCTTTCTTTCAATTTCTTTGGGCTATCTTTGGGCTTTCTTGGGCTTTCTTTCCCCTTTCTTTGGGCTTTCTTTCCCTTTTCTTTGGGCTTTCTTTCTCCTTTCTTTGGGCTTTCTTTCCCCTTTCTTTGGGCTGTCATTCCCCTTTCTTTGGGCTTTCTTTCCCCTTTCTTTGGGCTTTCTTTCCCCTTTCTTTGGGCTTTCTTTGGGCTTTCTTTGGGCTTTCTTTGGGCTTTCTTTGGGCGTTCTTGCTTTGGGCTTTCTTTCCCCTTTCTGTGGGCTTTCTTTGGGATTTCTTTGGGCTTTCTTTGGGCTTTTTTTCCCCTTTCTTTGGGCTTTCTTTCCCCTTTCTTTGGTCTTTCCTTGGGCTTTCTTTGGGCTTTCTTTGGGTTTTCTTTCCCCTTTCTTTCCACTTTCTTTGGGCTTTCTTTGGGCTTTCTTTGGGCTTTCTTTGGGCTTTCCTTGGGCTTTCTTTGGGCTTTCTTGCCCCTTTCTTGGGCTTTCTTTCCCCTTTCTTTGGGCTTTCTTACCCCTTTCTTTGGGCTTTCTTTCCCCTTTCTTTGGGCTTTCTTTCCCCTTTCTTTGGGCTTTCTTTCCCCTTTCTTTGGGCTTTCTTTCCCTTTTCTTTGGGCTTTCTTTGGACTTTCTTTGGGCTTTCTTTGGGCATTCTCTGGGCTTTCTTTCCCCTTTCATTGGGCTTTCTTTCCCCTTTCTTTGGGCTTTCTTTCCCCTTTCTTTGGGCTTTCTTTGAGCTTTCTTTCCCCTTTCTTTGGGCTTTCTTTCCCCTTTCTTTGGGCTTTCTTTGGGCTGTCTTTCCCCCTTCTTTGGGCTTTCTTTCCCCTTTCTTTGGGATTTCTTTCCCCTTTCTTTGGGCTTTCTTTCCCCTTTCTTTGGGCTTTCTTTGGGCTTTCTTTCCCCTTTCTTTGGGCTTTCTTTGGGCTTTCTTGGGGCTTTCTTTCCCATTTCTTTGGGCTTTCTTTCCCCTTTCTGTGGGCTTTCTTTAGGCTTTCTGTGGGCTTTCTTTGGGCTTTTTTTCCCCTTTCTTTGGGCTTTCTTTCCCCTTTCTTTGGTCTTTCCTTGGGCTTTCTATGGGCTTTCTTTGGGCTTTCTTTCCCCTTTCTTTGGGCTTTCTTTGGGCTTTCTTTGGGCTTTCTTTCCCCTTTCTTTACCCTTTCTTTGGGCTTTCTTTGGGCTTTCTTCCCCCTTTCTTTCCCCTTTCTTTGGGCTTTCTTTCCCCTTTCTTTCCTCTTTCTTTGGGATTTCTTTCCCCTTTCTTTGGGCTTTATTTCCCCTTTCTTTGGGCTTTCTTTCCCCTTTCCTTGGGCTTTCTTTCCCCTTTCTTTGGGCTTTCTTTCCCCTTTCTTTGGGGTTTCTTTGGGCTTTCTTTCCCCTTTCTTTGGGCTTTCTTTGGGCTTTCTTTCCCCTTTCTTTCCCCTTCCTTTGGGCTTTATTTCCCCTTTCTTTCCCCTTTCTTTGGGCTTTGTTTCCCCTTTCTTTGGGCTTTCTTTCCCCTTTCTTTGGGCTTTCTTTGGGCTTTCTTTCCCCTTTCTTTGGGCTTTCTTTCCCCTTTCTGTGGGCTTTCTTTGGGCTTTCTTTGGGCTTTTTTTCCCCTTTCTTTGGGCTTTCTTTCCCCTTTCTTTGGTCTTTCCTTGGGCTTTCTTTGGGCTTTCTTTGGGTTTTCTTTCCCCTTTCTTTCCACTTTCTTTGGGCTTTCTTTCCCCTTTCTTTGGCTTTCTTTCCCCTTTCTTTGGGCTTTCTTTCCCCTTTCTTTGGGCTTTCTTTCCCCTTTCTTTGGGCTTCTTTCCCTTTCCTTGGCTTTCTTTCCCCTTTCTTTGGGCTTTCTTTCCCCTTTCTTTGGGCTTTCTTTCCCCTTTCTTTGCCTTTCTTTGAGCTTTCTTTCCCCTTTCTTTGGGCTCTTCTTTCCCCTTTCTTTGGGATTTCTTTGGGCTGTCTTTCCCCTTTCTTTGGCTTTCTTTCCCCTTTCTCTGGGTTTTCTTTCCCCTTTCTTTGGGCTTTCTTTCCCCTTTCTTTGGGCTTTCTTTGCGCTTTCTTTCCCATTTCTTCGGGCATTCTTTGGGGTTTCTTTCCCCTTTCTTTGGGCTTTCTTTCCCCTTTCTTTCCCCTTTCTTTGGGCTTTCTTTGGGCTTTCTTCCCCCTTTCTTTGGGCTTTCTTTCCCCTTTTTTTGGGCTTTATTTCCCCTTTCTTTGGGCTTTCTTTCCCCTTTCCTTGGGCTTTCTTTCCCCTTTCTTTGGGCTTTCTTTCCCCTTCTTTGGGGTTTCTTTGGGCTTTCTTTCCCCTTTCTTTGGGCTTTCTTTGGGCTTTCTTTCCCCTTTCTTTGGGCTTTCTTTGGGCTTTCTTTCCCCTTTCTTTACCCTTTCTTTGGGCTTTCTTTCCCCTTTCTTTCCCCTTTCTTTGGGCTTTGTTTCCCCTTTCTTTGGGCTTTCTTTCCCCTTTCTTTGGGCTTTCTTTGGGCTTTCTTTGGGCTTTCTTTGGGCTTTCTTTCCCCTTTCTTTAGGCTTTTCTTTCCCCTTTCTTTAGGCTTTCCTTGGGCTTTCTTTGGGCTTTCTTTCCCCTTTCTTTCCAATTTCTTTGGGCTATCTTTGGGCTTTCTTGGGGTTTCTTTCCCCTTTCTTTGTGCTTTCTTTCCCGTTTCTTTGGGCTTTCTTTCTCCTTTCTTTGGGCTTTCTTTCCCCTTTCTTTGGGCTGTCATTCCCCTTTCTTTGGGCTTTCTTTCCCCTTTTTTTGGGCTTTCTTTCCCCTTTCTTTGGGCTTTCTTTGGGCTTTCTTTGGGCTTTCTTTGGGCTTTCTTTCCCCTTTCTTTGGGCTTTCTTTCCCCTTTCTGTGGGCTTTCTTTGGGCTTTCTTTGGGCTTTCTTTGGGCTTTTTTTCCCCTTTCTTTGGGCTTTCTTTCCCCTTTCTTTGGTCTGTCCTTGGTCTTTCTTTGGGCTTTCTTTGGGTTTTCTTTCCCCTTTCTTTCCACTTTCTTTGGGCTTTCTTTGGGCTTTCTTTGGGCTTTCTTTCCCCTTTCTTTGGGCTTTCTTGCCCCTTTCTTTGGGCTTTCTTTCCCCTTTCTTTGGGCTTTCTTACAGCTTTCTTTGGGCTTTCTTTCCCCTTTCTTTGGGCTTTCTTTCCCCTTTCTTTGGGCTTTCTTTCCCCTTTCTTTGGGCTTTCTTTCCCTTTTATTTGGGCTTTCTTTCCCCTTTCTTTGGTCTGTCCTTGGTCTTTCTTTGGGCTTTCTTTGGGTTTTCTTTCCCCTTTCTTTCCACTTTCTTTGGGCTTTCTTTCCCCTTTCTTTGGGCTTTCTTTCCCCTTTCTTTGGGCTTTCTTTCCCCTTTCTTTGGGCTTTCTTTCCCCTTTCTTTGGGCTTTCTTTCCCCTTTCCTTGGGCTTTCTTTCCCCTATCTTTGGGCTGTCATTCCCCTTTCTTTGGGCTTTCTTTCCCCTTTCTTTGGGCTTTCTTTCCCCTTTCTTTGGGCTTTCTTTCCCCTTTCTTGGGCTTTCTTTCCCCTTTCATTGGCCTTTCTTTGAGCTTTCTTTCCCCTTTCTTTGGGCTTTCTTTCCCCTTTCTTTGGGATTTCTTTGGGCTGTCTTTCCCCTTTCTTTGGGCTTTCTTTCCCCTTTCTTTGGGTTTTCTTTCCCCTTTCTTTGGGCTTTCTTTCCCCTTTCTTTGGGCTTTCTTTGCGCTTTCTTTCCCATGTCTTTGGGCTTTCTTTGGGCTTTCTTTCCCCTTTCTTTGGGCTTTCTTTGGGCTTTCTTTGGGCTTTCTTTCCCCTTTCTTTCCCCTTTCTTTGGGCTTTCTTTGGGCTTTCTTCCCCCTTTCTTTGGGCTTTCTTTCCCCTTTCTTTGGGCTTTCTTTCCCCTTTCTTTGGGCTTTCTTTCCCCTTTCCTTGGGCTTTCTTTCCCCTTTCTTTGGGCTTTCTTTCCCCTTCTTTGGGGTTTCTTTGGGCTTTCTTACCCCTTTCTTTGGGCTTTCTTTGGGCTTTCTTTCCCCTTTCTTTGGGCTTTCTTTGGGCTTTCTTTCCCCTTTCTTTACCCTTTCTTTGGGCTTTCTTTCCCCTTTCTTTCCCCTTTCTTTGGGTTTTGTTTCCCCTTTCTTTGGGCTTTCTTTGGGCTTTCTTTGGGCTTTCTTTGGGCTTTCTTTGGGCTTTCTTTCCCCTTTCTTTGGGCTTTCCTTGGGCTTTCTTTGGGCTTTCTTTGGGCTTTCTTTCCCCTTTCTTATCAATTTCTTTGGGCTATCTTTGGGCTTTCTTGGGCTTTCTTTCCCCTTCCTTTGGGCTTTCTTTCCCGTTTCTTTGGGCTTTCTTTCTCCTTTCTTTGGGCTTTCTTTCCCCTTTCTTTGGGCTGTCATTCCCCTTTCTTTGGGCTTTCTTTCCGCTTTCTTTGGGCTTTCTTTCCCCTTTCTTTGGGCTTTCTTTGGGCTTTCTTTGGGCTTTCTTTGGGCTTTCTTTGGGCTTTCTTTCCCCTTTCTTTGGGCTTTCTTTCCCCTTTCTGTGGGCTTTCTTTGGGTTTTCTTTGGGCTTTCTTTGGGCTTTTTTTCCCCTTTCTTTGGGCTTTCTTTCCCCTTTCTTTGGTCTGTCCTTGGTCTTTCTTTGGGCTTTCTTTGGGTTTTCTTTCTCCTTTCTTTCCACTTTATTTGGGCTTTCTTTCGGCTTTCTTTGGGCTTTCTTTCCCCTTTCTTTGGGCTTTCTTGCCCCTTTCTTTGGGCTTTCTTTCCCCTTTCTTTGGGCTTTCTTACAGCTTTCTTTGGGCTTTCTTTCCCCTTTCTTTGGGCTTTCTTTCCCCTTTCTTTGGGCTCTCTTTCCCCTTTCTTTGGGCTTTCTTTCCCCTTTCTTTGGGCTTTCTTTCCCTTTTCTTTGGGCTTTCTTTGGAATTTCTTTGGGCTTTCTTTGGGCTTTCTTTGGGCTTTCTTTCCCCTTTCTTTGGGCTTTCTTGCCCCTTTCTTTGGGCTTTCTTTCCCCTTTCTTTGGGCTCTCTTACCCCTTTCTTTGGGCTCTCTTCCCCTTTCTTTGGGCTTTCTTTCCCCTTTCCTTGGGATTTCTTTCCCCTTTCTTTGGGCTTTCTTTCCCCTTTCTTTGGGCTTTCTTTGAGCTTTCTTTCCCCTTTCTTTGGGCTTTCTTTCCCCTTTCTTTGGGCTTTCTTTGGGCTGTCTTTCCCCTTTCTTTGGGCTTTCTTTCCCCTTTCTTTGGGATTTCTTTCCCCTTTCTTTGGGCTTTCTTTGCGCTTTCTTTCCCCTTTCTTTGGGCTTTCTTTAGGCTTTCTTTCCCCTTTCTTTGGGTTTTCTTTGGGCTTTCTTTGGGCTTTCTTTCCCCGTTCTTTACCCTTTCTTTGGGCTTTCTTTGGGCTTTCTTCCCCTTTCTTTCCCCTTTCTTTGGGCTTTCTTTCCCCTTTCTTTGGGCTATCTTTGGGCTTTCTTTCCCCATTCTTTGGGCTTTATTTCCCCTTTCTTTGGGATTTCTTTCCCCTCTCCTTGGGCTTTCTTCCCCTTTCTTTGGGCTTTCATTCCCCTTTCTTTGGGTTTCTTTGGGCTTTCTTTCCCCTTTCTTTGGGGTTTCATTGGGCTTTCTTTCCCCTTTCTTTGGGCTTTCTTTGGGCTTTCTTTCCCCTTTCTTTCCCCTTTCTTTGGGCTTTCTTTCCCCTTTCTTTCCCCTTTCTTTGGGCTTTCTTTCCCCTTTTTTTGGGCTTTCTTTCCCCTTTCCTTGGGCTTTCTTTGGGCTTTCTTTGGGCTTTCTTTCCCCTTTCTTTCCAATTTCTTTGGGCTATCTTTGGGCTTTCTTGGGCTTTCTTTCCCCTTTCTTTGGGCTTTCTTTCCCCTTTCTTTGGGCTTTCTTTCTCCTTTCATTGGGCTTTCTTTCCCCTTTCTTTGGGCTGTCATTCCCCTTTCTTTGTGCTTTCTTTCCCCTTTCTTTGGGCTTTCTTTCCCCTTTCTTTGGGCTTTCTTTGGGCTTTCTTTGTGCTTTCTTTGGGCTTTCTTTGGGCTTTCTTTCCCCTTTCTTTGGGCTTTCTTTCCCTTTTCTGTGGGCTTTCTTTGGGCTTTCTCTGGGCTTTCTTTGGGCTTTTTTTCCCCTTTCTTTGGGCTTTCTTTCCCCTTTCTTTGGTCTTTCCTTGGGCTTTCTTTGGGCTTTCTTTGGGTTTTCTTTCCCCTTTCTTTCCACTTTCTTTGGGCTTTCTTTCCCCTTTCTTTGGGCTTTCTTTCCCCTTTCTTTGGGCTTTCTTTCCCCTTTCTTTGGGCTTTCTTTCCCCTTTCTTTGGGCTCTCTTTCCTCTTTCTTTGGGTTTTCTTTCCCCTTTCTTTGGGCTTTCTTTCCCCTTTCTTTGGGCTGTCATTCCCCTTTCTTTGGGCTTTGTTTCCCCTTTCTTTGGGCTTTCTTTCCCCTTTCTTTGGGCTTTCTTTGGGCTTTTTTTGGGATTTCTTTGGGCTTTCTTTGGGCTTTATTTAGGCTTTCTTTGGGCTTTCTTTAGGCTTTCTTTCCCCTTTCTTTGGGCTTTCTTTCCCCTTTCTGTGGGCTTTTTTTGGGCTTTCTTTCCCCTTTCTTTGGGCTTTCTTTCCCCTTTCTTTGGGCTTTCCTTGGGCTTTCTTTGGGCTTTCTTTGGGTTTTCTTTCCCCTTTCTTTCCACTTTCTTTGGGCTTTCTTTGGACTTTTTTTGGGCTTTCTTTCCCCTTTCTTTGGGCTTTCTTTGGGCTTTCTTTCCCCTTTCTTTGGGCTTTCTTTCCCCTTTCTTTGGGCTTTCTTTCCCCTATCTTTGGGCTGTCATTCCCCTTTCTTTGGGCTTTCTTTCCCCTTTCTTTGGGCTTTCTTTCCCTTTTCTTTGGGCTTTCTTTGGGCTTTCCTTGGGCTTTCTCTGGGCTTTCTTTCCCCTTTCTTTGGGCTTTCTTTCCCCTTTCTTTGGGCTTTCTTTCCCCTTTCTTTGGCCCTTCTTTGAGCTTTCTTTCCCCTTTGTTTGGATTTCTTTCCCCTTTCTTTGGGCTTTCTTTGGGCTGTCTTTCCCCTTTCTTTGGGCTTTCTTTCCCCTTTCTTAGGGCTTTCTTTGCGCTTTCTTTCCCATTTCTTTGGGCTTTCTTTGGGCTTTCTTTCCCCTTTCTTTGGGCTTTCTTTGGGCTTTCTTTGGGCTTTCTTTGGGCTTCCTTTCCCCTTTCTTTCCCCTTTCTTTGGGCTTTCTTTGGGCTTTCTTCCCCCTTTCTTTGGGCTTTCTTTCCCCTTTCTTTGGGCTTTATTTCCCCTTTCTTTGGGCTTTCTTTCCCCTTTCCTTGGGCTTTCTTTCCCCTTTCTGTGGGCTTTCTTTCCCCTTTCTTTGGGGTTTCTTTGGGCTTTCTTTCCCCTTTCTTTGGGGTTTCTTTGGGCTTTCTTTGGGCTTTCTTTGGGCTTTCTTTGGCCTTTCTTTCCCATTTCTTTCCCCTTTCTTTGGGCTTTCTTTCCCCTTTCTTTCCCCTTTCTTTGGGCTTTGTTTCCCCTTTCTTTGGGCTTTCTTTCCCCTTTCTTTGGGCTTTCTTTCCCCTATCTTTGGGCTGTCATTCCCCTTTCTTTGGGCTTTCTTTCCCCTTTCTTTGGGCTTTCTTTCCTTTTCTTTGGGCTTTCTTTGGGCTTTCTTTGGGCTTTCTCTGGGCTTTCTTTCCCGTTTCTTTGGGCTTTCTTTCCCCTTTCTTTGGGCTTTCTTTCCCCTTTCTTTGGGCTTTCTTTCCCCTTTCTTTGGCCTTTCTTTGAGCTTTCTTTCCCCTTTCTTTGGGCTTTCTTTCCCCTTTCTTTGGGCTTTCTTTGGGCTGTCTTTCCCCTTTCTTTGGGCTTTCTTTCCCCTTTCTTAGGGCTTTCTTTGCGCTCTCTTTCCCATTTCTTTGGGCTTTCTTTGGGCTTTCTTTCCATATTCTTTGGGCTTTCTTTGGGCTTTCTTTGGGGTTTCTTTGGGCTTCCTTTCCCCTTTCTTTCCCCTATCTTTGGGCTTTCTTTGGGCTTTCTTCCCCCTTTCTTTGGGCTTTCTTTCCCCTTTCTTTGGGCTTTATTTCCCCTTTCTTTGGGCTTTCTTTCCCTTTCCTTGGGCTTTCTTTCCCCTTTCTGTGGGCTTTCTTTCCCCTTTCTTTGGGGTTTCTTTGGGCTTTCTTTCCCCTTTCTTTGGGGTTTCTTTGGGCTTTCTTTCCCCTTTCTTTGGGCTTTCTTTGGGCTTTCTTTCCCCTTTCTTTGACCTTTCTTTGAGCTTTCTTTCCCCTTTCTTTGGGCTTTCTTTCCCCTTTCTTTGGGATTTCTTTCCCCTTTCTTTGGGATTTCTTTGGGCTGTCTTTCCCCTTTCTTTGGGCTTTCTTTCCCCTTTCTTTGGGTTTTCTTTCCCCTTTCTTTGGGCTTTCTTTCCCCTTTCTTTGGGCTTTCTTTGGGCTTTCTTTCCCCTTTCTTTGGGCTTTCTTTGGGCTTTCTTTGGGCTTTCTTTCCCCTTTCTTTCCCCTTTCTTTGGGCTTTCTTTGGGCTTTCTTCCCCCTTTCTTTGGGCTTTCTTTCCCCTTTCTTTGGGCTTTATTTCCCCTTTCTTTGGGCTTTCTTTCCCCTTTCCTTGGGCTTTCTTTCCCCTTTCTTTGGGCTTTCTTTCCCCTTCTTTGGGGTTTCTTTGGGCTTTCTTTCCCCTTTCTTTGGGCTTTCTTTGGGCTTTCTTTCCCCTTTCTTTGGGCTTTCTTTGGGCTTTCTTTCCCCTTTCTTTACCCTTTCTTTGGGCTTTCTTTCCCCTTTCTTTCCCCTTTCTTTGGGCTTTGTTTCCCCTTTCTTTGGGCTTTCTTTCCCCTTTCTTTGGGCTTTCTTTGGGCTTTCTTTGGGCTTTCTTTGGGCTTTCTTTGGGCTTTCTTTGGGCTTTCTTTCCCCTTTCTTTGGGCTTTCCTTGGGCTTTCTTTGGGCTTTCTTTGGGCTTTCTTTCCCCTTTCTTATCAATTTCTTTGGGCTATCTTTGGGCTTTCTTGGGCTTTCTTTCCCCTTCCTTTGGGCTTTCTTTCCCGTTTCTTTGGGCTTTCTTTCTCCTTTCTTTGGGCTTTCTTTCCCCTTTCTTTGGGCTGTCATTCCCCTTTCTTTGGGCTTTCTTTCCCCTTTCTTTGGGCTTTCTTTCCCCTTTCTTTGGGCTTTCTTTGGGCTTTCTTTGGGCTTTCTTTCCCCTTTCTTTGGGCTTTCTTTCCCCTTTCTGTGGGCTTTCTTTGGGCTTTCTTTGGGCTTTTTTTCCCCTTTCTTTGGGCTTTCTTTCCCCTTTCTTTGGTCTGTCCTTGGTCTTTCTTTGGGCTTTCTTTGGGTTTTCTTTCCCCTTTCTTTCCACTTTCTTTGGGCTTTCTTTGGGCTTTCTTTGGGCTTTCTTTCCCCTTTCTTTGGGCTTTCTTGCCCCTTTCTTTGGGCTTTCTTTCCCCTTTCTTTGGGCTTTCTTACAGCTTTCTTTGGGCTTTCTTTCCCCTTTCTTTGGGCTTTCTTTCCCTTTCTTTGGGCTTTCTTTCCCCTTTCTTTGGGCTTTCTTTCCCCTTTCTTTGGGCTTTCTTTCCCTTTTCTTTGGGCTTTCTTTGGACTTTCTTTGGGCTTTCTTTGGGCTTTCTTTGGGCTTTCTTTCCCCTTTCTTTGGGCTTTCTTGCCCCTTTCTTTGGGCTTTCTTTCCCCTTTCTTTGGGCTCTCTTACCCCTTTCTTTGGGCTCTCTTTCCCCTTTCTTTGGGCTTTCTTTCCCCTTTCCTTGGGCTTTCTTTCCCCTTTCTTTGGGCTTTCTTTGGGCTTTCTTTGGGCTTTCTTTGGGCTTTCTTTCCCCTTTCTTTGGGCTTTCTTGCCCCTTTCTTTGGGCTTTCTTTCCCCTTTCTTTGGGCTCTCTTACCCCTTTCTTTGGGCTTTGTTTCCCCTTTCTTTGGGCTTTCTTTCCCCTTTCTTTGGGCTTTCTTTGGGCTTTCTTTGGGCTTTCTTTGGGCTTTCTTTGGGCTTTCTTTGGGCTTTCTTTCCCCTTTCTTTGGGCTTTCCTTGGGCTTTCTTTGGGCTTTCTTTGGGCTTTCTTTCCCCTTTCTTATCAATTTCTTTGGGCTATCTTTGGGCTTTCTTGGGCTTTCTTTCCCCTTCCTTTGGGCTTTCTTTCCCGTTTCTTTGGGCTTTCTTTCTCCTTTCTTTGGGCTTTCTTTCCCTTTCTTTGGGCTGTCATTCCCCTTTCTTTGGGCTTTCTTTCCCCTTTCTTTGGGCTTTCTTTCCCCTTTCTTTGGGCTTTCTTTGGGCTTTCTTTGGGCTTTCTTTGGGCTTTCTTTCCCCTTTCTTTGGGCTTTCTTTCCCCTTTCTGTGGGCTTTCTTTGGGCTTTCTTTGGGCTTTTTTTCCCCTTTCTTTGGGCTTTCTTTCCCCTTTCTTTGGTCTGTCCTTGGTCTTTCTTTGGGCTTTCTTTGGGTTTTCTTTCCCCTTTCTTTCCACTTTCTTTGGGCTTTCTTTGGGCTTTCTTTGGGCTTTCTTTCCCCTTTCTTTGGGCTTTCTTGCCCCTTTCTTTGGGCTTTCTTTCCCCTTTCTTTGGGCTTTCTTACAGCTTTCTTTGGGCTTTCTTTCCCCTTTCTTTGGGCTTTCTTTCCCCTTTCTTTGGGCTTTCTTTCCCCTTTCTTTGGGCTTTCTTTCCCCTTTCTTTGGGCTTTCTTTCCCTTTTCTTTGGGCTTTCTTTGGACTTTCTTTGGGCTTTATTTGGGCTTTCTTTGGGCTTTCTTTCCCCTTTCTTTGGGCTTTCTTGCCCCTTTCTTTGGGCTTTCTTTCCCCTTTCTTTGGGCTCTCTTACCCCTTTCTTTGGGCTCTCTTTCCCCTTTCTTTGGGCTTTCTTTCCCCTTTCCTTGGGCTTTCTTTCCCCTTTCTTTGGGCTTTCTTTCCCCTTTCTTTGGGCTTTCTTTGAGCTTTCTTTCCCCTTTCTTTGGGCTTTCTTTCCCCTTTCTTTGGGCTTTCTTTGGGCTGTCTTTCCCCTTTCTTTGGGCTTTCTTTCCCCTTTCTTTGGGATTTCTTTCCCCTTTCTTTGGGCTTTGTTTGCGCTTTCTTTCCCCTTTCTTTGGGCTTTCTTTAGGCTTTCTTTCCCCTTTCTTTGGGCTTTCTTTGGGCTTTCTTTGGGCTTTCTTTCCCCGTTCTTTACCCTTTCTTTGGGCTTTCTTTGGGCTTTCTTCCCCCTTTCTTTCCCCTTTCTTTGGGCTTTCTTTCCCCTTTCTTTCCTCTTTCTTTGGGATTTCTTTCCCCTTTCTTTGGGCTTTATTTACCCTTTCTTTGGGATTTCTTTCCCCTCTCCTTGGGCTTTCTTTCCCCTTTCTTTGGGCTTTCTTTCCCCTTTCTTTGGGGTTTCTTTGGGCTTTCTTTCCCCTTTCTTTGGGGTTTCATTGGGCTTTCTTTCCCCTTTCTTTGGGCTTTCTTTGGGCTTTCTTTCCCCTTTCTTTCCCCTTTCTTTGGGCTTTCTTTCCCCTTTCTTTCCCCTTTCTTTGGGCTTTGTTTCCCCTTTCTTTGGGCTTTCTTTCCCCTTTCCTTGGGCTTTCTTTGGGCTTTCTTTGGGCTTTCTTTCGCCTTTCTTTCCAATTTCTTTGGGCTATCTTTGGGCTTTCTTGGGCTTTCTTTCCCCTTTCTTTTGGCTTTCTTTCCCCTTTCTTTGGGTTTCTTTCTCGTTTCTTTGGGCTTTCTTTCCCCTTTCTTTGGGCTGTCATTCCCCTTTCTTTGTGCTTTCTTTCCCCTTTCTTTGGGCTTTCTTTCCCCTTTCTTTGGGCTTTCTTTGGGCTTTCTTTGTGCTTTCTTTGGGCTTTCTTTGGGCTTTCTTTCCCCTTTCTTTGGGCTTTCTTTCCCTTTTCTGTGGGCTTTCTTTGGGCTTTCTCTGGGCTTTCTTTGGGCTTTTTTTCCCCTTTCTTTGGGCTTTCTTTCCCCTTTCTTTGGTCTTTCCTTGGGCTTTCTTTGGGCTTTCTTTGGGTTTTCTTTCCCCTTTCTTTCCACTTTCTTTGGGCTTTCTTTCCCCTTTCTTTGGGCTTTCTTTCCCCATTCTTTGGGCTTTCTTTCCCCTTTCTTTGGGCTTTCTTTCCCCTTTCTTTGGGCTCTCTTTCCTCTTTCTTTGGGTTTTCTTTCCCCTTTCTTTGGGCTTTCTTTCCCCTTTCTTTGGGCTGTCATTCCCCTTTCTTTGGGCTTTGTTTCCCCTTTCTTTGGGCTTTCTTTCCCCTTTCTTTGGGCTTTCTTTGGGCTTTCTTTGGGATTTCTTTGGGCTTTCTTTGGGCTTTATTTAGGCTTTCTTTGGGCTTTCTTTAGGCTTTCTTTCCCCTTTCTTTGGGCTTTCTTTCCCCTTTCTGTGGGCTTTTTTTGGGCTTTCTTTCCCCTTTCTTTGGGCTTTCTTTCCCCTTTCTTTGGGCTTTCCTTGGGCTTTCTTTGGGCTTTCTTTGGGTTTTCTTTCCCCTTTCTTTCCACTTTCTTTTGGCTTTCTTTGGACTTTTTTTGGGCTTTCTTTCCCCTTTCTTTGGGCTTTCTTTGGGCTTTCTTTCCCCTTTCTTTGGGCTTTCTTTCCCCTTTCTTTGGGCTTTCTTTCCCCTATCTTTGGGCTGTCATTCCCCTTTCTTTGGGCTTTCTTTCCCCTTTCTTTGGCCCTTCTTTGAGCTTTCTTTCCCCTTTGTTTGGATTTCTTTCCCCTTTCTTTGGGCTTTCTTTGGGCTGTCTTTCCCCTTTCTTTGGGCTTTCTTTCCCCTTTCTTAGGGCTTTCTTTGCGCTTTCTTTCCCATTTCATTGGGCTTTCTTTGGGCTTTCTTTCCCCTTTCTTTGGGCTTTCTTTCCCCTTTCTTTTGGCTTTCTTTCCCCTTTCTTTGGCCCTTCTTTGAGCTTTCTTTCCCCTTTGTTTGGATTTCTTTCCCCTTTCTTTGGGCTTTCTTTGGGCTGTCTTTCCCCTTTCTTTGGGCTTTCTTTCCCCTTTCTTAGGGCTTTCTTTGCGCTTTCTTTCCCATTTCATTGGGCTTTCTTTGGGCTTTCTTTCCCCTTTCTTTGGGCTTTCTTTGGGCTTTCTTTGGGCTTTCTTTGGGCTTTCTTTGGGCTTCCTTTCCCCTTTCTTTCCCCTTTCTTTGGGCTTTCTTTGGGCTTTCTTCCCCCTTTCTTTGGGCTTTCTTTCCCCTTTCTTTGGGCTTTATTTCCCCTTTCTTTGGGCTTTCTTTCCCCTTTCCTTGGGCTTTCTTTCCCCTTTCTGTGGGCTTTCTTTCCCCTTTCTTTGGGGTTTCTTTGGGCTTTCTTTCCCCTTTCTTTGGGGTTTCTTTGGGCTTTCTTTGGGCTTTCTTTGGGCTTTCTTTGGGCTTTCTTTCCCCTTTCTTTCCCCTTTCTTTGGGCTTTCTTTCCCCTTTCTTTCCCCTTTCTTTGGGCTTTGTTTCCCCTTTCTTTGGGCTTTCTTTCCCCTTTCTTTGGGCTTTCTTTCCCCTATCTTTGGGCTGTCATTCCCCTTTCTTTGGGCTTTCTTTCCCCTTTCTTTGGGCTTTCTTTCCCTTTTCTTTGGGCTTTCTTTGGGCTTTCTTTGGGCTTTCTCTGGGCTTTCTTTCCCCTTTCTTTGGGCTTTCTTTCCCCTTTCTTTGGGCTTTCTTTCCCCTTTCTTTGGGCTTTCTTTCCCCTTTCTTTGGCCTTTCTTTGAGCTTTCTTTCCCCTTTCTTTGGGCTTTCTTTCCCCTTTCTTTGGGCTTTCTTTGGGCTGTCTTTCCCCTTTCTTTGGGCTTTCTTTCCCCTTTCTTAGGGCTTTCTTTGCGCTTTCTTTCCCATTTCTTTGGGCTTTCTTTGGGCTTTCTTTCCCCTTTCTTTGGGCTTTCTTTGGGCTCTCTTTGGGGTTTCTTTGGGCTTCCTTTCCCCTTTCTTTCCCCTTTCTTTGGGCTTTCTTTGGGCTTTCTTCCCCCTTTCTTTGGGCTTTCTTTCCCCTTTCTTTGGGCTTTATTTCCCCTTTCTTTGGGCTTTCTTTCCCCTTTCCTTGGGCTTTCTTTCCCCTTTCTGTGGGCTTTCTTTCCCCTTTCTTTGGGGTTTCTTTGGGCTTTCTTTCCCCTTTCTTTGGGGTTTCTTTAGGCTTTCTTTCCCCTTTCTTTGGGCTTTCTTTGGGCTTTCTTTCTCCTTTCTTTGGGCTTTCTTTCACCTTTCTTTGGGGTTTCCTTGGGCTTTCTTCGGGCTTTCTTTGGGCTTTCTTTCCCCTTTCTTTCCAATTTCTTTGGGCTATCTTTGGGCTTTCTGGGGCTTTCTTTCCCCTTTCTTTGGGCTTTCTTTCCCCTTTCTTTGGGCTTTCTTTCTCCTTTCTTTGGGCTTTCTTTCCCCTTTCTTTGGGCTGTCATGCCCCTTTCTTTGGGCTTTCTTTCCCCTTTCTTTGGGCTTTCTTTCCACTTTCTTTGGGCTTTCTTTGGGCTTTTTTGGGCTTTCTTTCCCCTTTCTTTGGGCTTTATTTCCCCTTTCTTTGGGCTTTCTTTCCCCTTTCCTTGGGCTTTCTTTCCCCTTTCTTTGGGCTTTCTTTCCCCTTTCTTTGGGGTTTCTTTGGGCTTTCTTTCCCCTTTCTTTGGGCTTTCTTTGGGCTTTCTTTCCCCTTTCTTTCCCCTTCCTTTGGGCTTTATTTCCCCTTTCTTTCCCCTTTCTTTGGGCTTTGTTTCCCCTTTCTTTGGGCTTTCTTTCCCCTTTCTTTGGGCTTTCTTTGGGCTTTCTTTCCCCTTTCTTTGGGCTTTCTTTCCCCTTTCTGTGGGCTTTCTTTGGGCTTTCTTTGGGCTTTCTTTGGGCTTTTTTTCCCCTTTCTTTGGGCTTTCTTTCCCCTTTCTTTGGTCTTTCCTTGGGCTTTCTTTGGGCTTTCTTTGGGTTTTCTTTCCCCTTTCTTTCCACTTTCTTTGGGCTTTCTTTCCCCTTTCTTTGGGCTTTCTTTCCCCTTTCTTTGGGCTTTCTTTCCCCTTTCTTTGGGCTTTCTTTCCCCTTTATTTGGGCTTTCTTTCCCCTTTCCTTGGGCTTTCTTTCCCCTTTCTTTGGGCTTTCTTTCCCCTCTCTTTGGGCTTTCTTTCCCCTTTCTTTGGCCTTTCTTTGAGCTTTCTTTCCCCTTTCTTTGGGCTTTCTTTCCCCTTTCTTTGGGATTTCTTTGGGCTGTCTTTCCCCTTTCTTTGGGCTTTCTTTCCCCTTTCTTTGGGTTTTCTTTCCCCTTTCTTTGGGCTTTCTTTCCCCTTTCTTTGGGCTTTCTTTGCGCTTTCTTTCCCATTTCTTTGGGCTTTCTTTGGGCTTTCTTTCCCCTTTCTTTGGGCTTTCTTTGGGCTTTCTTTGGGCTTTCTTTCCCCTTTCTTTCCCCTTTCTTTGGGCTTTCTTTGGGCTTTCTTCCCCCTTTCTTTGGGCTTTCTTTCCCCTTTCTTTGGGCTTTATTTCCCCTTTCTTTGGGCTTTCTTTCCCCTTTCCTTGGGCTTTCTTTCCCCTTTCTTTGGGCTTACTTTCCCCTTCTTTGGGGTTTCTTTGGGCTTTCTTTCCCCTTTCTTTGGGCTTTCTTTCCCCTTTCTTTGGGCTTTCTTTGGGCTTTCTTTCCCCTTTCTTTACCCTTTCTTTGGGCTTTCTTTCCCCTTTCTTTCCCCTTTCTTTGGGCTTTGTTTCCCCTTTCTTTGGGCTTTCTTTCCCCTTTCTTTGGCTTTCTTTGGGCTTTCTTTGGGCTTTCTTTGGGCTTTCTTTGGCTTTCTTTCCCCTTTCTTTGGGCTTTCCTTGGGCTTTCTTTGGGCTTTCTTTGGGCTTTCTTTCCCCTTTCTTTCAATTTCTTTGGGCTATCTTTGGGCTTTCTTGGGCTTTCTTTGCCCTTTCTTTGGGCTTTCTTTCCGTTTCTTTGGGCTTTCTTTCTCCTTTCTTTGGGCTTTCTTTCCCCTTTCTTTGGGCTGTCATTCCCCTTTCTTTGGCTTTCTTTCCCCTTTCTTTGGGCTTTCTTTCCCCTTTCTTTGGGCTTTCTTTGGGCTTTCTTTGGGCTTTCTTTGGGCTTTCTTTCCCCTTTCTTTGGGCTTTCTTTGGGCTTTCTTTGGGCTTTCTTTGGGCTTTCTTTGGGCTTTCTTTGGGCTTTTTTTCCCCTTCTTTGGGCTTTCTTTCCCCTTTCTTTGGTCTGTCCTTGGTCTTTCTTTGGGCTTTCTTTGGGTTTTCTTTCCCCTTTCTTTCCACTTTCTTTGGGCTTTCTTTGGGCTTTCTTTGGGCTTTCTTTCCCCTTTCTTTGGGCTTTCTTGCCCCTTTCTTTGGGCTTTCTTTCCCCTTTCTTTGGGCTTTCTTACAGCTTTCTTTGGGCTTTCTTTCCCCTTTCTTTGGGCTTTCTTTCCCCTTTCTTTGGGCTTTCTTTCCCTTTTCTTTGGGCTTTCTTTCCCCTTTCTTTGGTCTGTCCTTGGTCTTTCTTTGGGCTTTCTTTGGGTTTTCTTTCCCCTTTCTTTCCACTTTCTTTGGGCTTTCTTTCCCCTTTCTTTGGGCTTTCTTTCCCCTTTCTTTGGGCTTTCTTTCCCCTTCTTTGGGCTTTCTTTCCCCTTTCCTTGGGCTTTCTTTCCCCTTTCCTTGGGCTTTCTTTCCCCTTTCTTTGGGCTTTCTTTCCCCTTTCTTTGGGCTTTCTTTCCCCTTTCTTTGGCCTTTCTTTGAGCTTTCTTTCCCCTTTCTTTGGGCTTTCTTTCCCCTTTCTTTGGGATTTCTTTGGGCTGTCTTTCCCCTTTCTTTGGGCTTTCTTTCCCCTTTCCTTGGGTTTTCTTTCCCCTTTCTTTGGCTTTCTTTCCCTTTCTTTGGGCTTTCTTTGCGCTTTCTTTCCCATTTCTTTGGGCTTTCTTTGGGCTTTCTTTCCCCTTTCTTTGGGCTTTCTTTGGGCTTTCTTTGGGCTTTCTTTCCCCTTTCTTTCCCCTTTCTTTGGGCTTTCTTTGGGCTTTCTTCCCCCTTTCTTTGGGCTTTCTTTCCCCTTTCTTTGGGCTTTATTTCCCCTTTCTTTGGGCTTTCTTTCCCCTTTCCTTGGGCTTTCTTTCCCCTTTCTTTGGCTTTGTTTCCCCTTCTTTGGGGTTTCTTTGGGTTTTCTTTCCCCTTTCTTTGGGCTTTCTTTGGGCTTTCTTTCCCTTTCTTTGGGCTTTCTTTGGGCTTTCTTTCCCCTTTCTTTACCCTTTCTTTGGGCTTTCTTTCCCCTTTCTTTCCCCTTTCTTTGGGCTTTGTTTCCCCTTTCTTGGGCTTTCTTTCCCCTTTCTTTGGGCTTTCTTTGGGCTTTCTTTGGGCTTTCTTTAGGCTTTCTTTGGGCTTTCTTTGGGCTTTCTTTGGGCTTTCTTTCCCCTTTCTTTGGGCTTTCCTTGGGCTTTCTTTGGGCTTTCTTTCGCTTTCTTTCCCCTTTCTTATCAATTTCTTTGGGCTATATTTGGGCTTTCTTGGCTTTCTTTCCCCTTCCTTTGGGCTTTCTTTCCCGTTTCTTTGGGCTTTCTTTCTCCTTTCTTTGGGCTTTCTTTCCCCTTTCTTTGGGCTGTCATTCCCCTTTCTTTGGGCTTTCTTTCCCCTTTCTTTGGGCTTTCTTTCCCCTTTCTTTGGGCTTTCTTTGGGCTTTCTTTGGCTTTCTTTGGGCTTTCTTTCCCCTTTCTTTGGGCTTTCTTTCCCCTTTCTGTGGGCTTTCTTTGGGCTTTCTTTGGGCTTTCTTTGGCTTTTTTTCCCCTTTCTTTGGGCTTTCTTTCCCCTTTCTTTGTTCTGTCCTTGGTCTTTCTTTGGGCTTTCTTTGGCTTTCTTTCCCCTTTCTTTCCACTTTCTTTGGGCTTTCTTTGGGCTTTCTTTGGGCTTTCTTTCCCCTTTCTTTGGGCTTTCTTGCCCCTTTCTTTGGCTTTCTTTCCCCTTTCTTTGGGCTTTCTTACAGATTTCTTTGGGCTTTCTTTCCCCTTTCTTTGGGCTTTCTTTCCCCTTTCTTTGGGCTTTCTTTCCCCTTTCTTTGGGCTTTCTTTCCCTTTTCTTTGGGCTTTCTTTGGACTTTCTTTGGGCTTTCTTTGGGCTTTCTTTGGGCTTTGTTTCCCCTTTCTTTGGGCTTTCTTGCCCCTTTCTTTGGGCTTTCTTTCCCCTTTCTTTGGGCTCTCTTACCCCTTTCTTTGGGCTCTCTTTCCCCTTTCTTTGGGCTTTCTTTCCCCTTTCCTTGGCTTTCTTTCCCCTTTCTTTGGGCTTTCTTTCCCCTTTCTTTGGGCTTTCTTTGAGCTTTCTTTCCCCTTTCTTTGGGCTTTCTTTCCCCTTTCTTTGGGCTTTCTTTGGGCTGTCTTTCCCCTTTCTTTGGGCTTTCTTTCCCCTTTCTTTGGGATTTCTTTCCCCTTTCTTTGGGCTTTCTTTGCGCTTTCTTTCCCCTTTCTTTGGGCTTTCTTTAGGCTTTCTTCCCCCTTTCTTTGGGCTTTCTTTGGGCTTTCTTTGGGCTTTCTTTCCCCGTTCTTTACCCTTTCTTTGGGCTTTCTTTGGGCTTTCTTCCCCCTTTCTTTCCCCTTTCTTTGGGCTTTCTTTCCCCTTTCTTTCCTCTTTCTTTGGGCTTTCTTTCCCCTTTCTTTGGGCTTTATTTCCCCTTTCTTTGGGATTTCTTTCCCCTCTCCTTGGGCTTTCTTTCCCCTTTCTTTGGGCTTTCTTTCCCCTTTCTTTGGGGTTTCTTTGGGCTTTCTTTCCCCTTTCTTTGGGGTTTCATTGGGCTTTCTTTCCCCTTTCTTTGGGCTTTCTTTGGGCTTTCTTTCCCCTTTCTTTCCCCTTTCTTTGGGCTTTCTTTCCCCTTTCTTTCCCCTTTCTTTGGGCTTTGTTTCCCCTTTCTTTGGGCTTTCTTTCCCCTTTCCTTGGGCTTTCTTTGGGCTTTCTTTGGGCTTTCTTTCCCCTTTCTTTCCAATTTCTTTGGGCTATCTTTGGGCTTTCTTGGGCTTTCTTTCCCCGTTCTTTGGGCTTTCTTTCCCCTTTCTTTGGGCTTTCTTTCTCCTTTCTTTGGGCTTTCTTTCCCCTTTCTTTGGGCTGTCATTCCCCTTTCTTTGTGCTTTCTTTCCCCTTTCTTTGGGCTTTCTTTCCCTTTCTTTGGGCTTTCTTTGGGCTTTCTTTGTGCTTTCTTTGGGCTTTCTTTGGGCTTTCTTTCCCCTTTCTTTGGGCTTTCTTTCCCTTTTCTGTGGGCTTTCTTTGGGCTTTCTTTGGGCTTTCTTTGGGCTTTTTTTCCCCTTTCTTTGGGCTTTCTTTCCCCTTTCTTTGGTCTTTCCTTGGGCTTTCTTTGGGTTTTCTTTCCCCTTTCTTTCCACTTTCTTTGGGCTTTCTTTCCCCTTTCTTTGGGCTTTCTTTCCCCTTTCTTTGGGCTTTCTTTCCCCTTTCTTTGGGCTTTCTTTCCCCTTTCTTTGGGCTCTCTTTCCTCTTTCTTTGGGTTTTCTTTCCCCTTTCTTTGGGCTTTCTTTCCCCTTTCTTTGGGCTGTCATTCCCCTTTCTTTGGGCTTTGTTTCCCCTTTCTTTGGGCTTTCTTTCCCCTTTCTTTGGGCTTTCTTTGGGCTTTCTTTGGGATTTCTTTGGGCTTTCTTTGGGCTTTATTTAGGCTTTCTTTGGGCTTTCTTTAGGCTTTCTTTCCCCTTTCTTTGGGCTTTCTTTCCCCTTTCTGTGGGCTTTTTTTGGGCTTTCTTTCCCCTTTCTTTGGGCTTTCTTTCCCCTTTCTTTGGGCTTTCCTTGGGCTTTCTTTGGGCTTTCTTTGGGTTTTCTTTCCCCTTTCTTTCCACTTTCTTTGGGCTTTCTTTGGACTTTTTTTGGGCTTTCTTTCCCCTTTCTTTGGGCTTTCTTTGGGCTTTCTTTCCCCTTTCTTTGGGCTTTCTTTCCCCTATCTTTGGGCTGTCATTCCCCTTTCTTTGGGCTGTCTTTCCCCTTTCTTTGGGCTTTCTTTCCCTTTTCTTTGGGCTTTCTTTGGGCTTTCTTTGGGCTTTCTCTGGGCTTTCTTTCCCCTTTCTTTGGGCTTTCTTTCCCCTTTCTTTGGGCTTTCTTTCCCCTTTCTTTGGCCCTTCTTTGAGCTTTCTTTCCCCTTTGTTTGGATTTCTTTCCCCTTTCTTTGGGCTTTCTTTGGGCTGTCTTTCCCCTTTCTTTGGGCTTTCTTTCCCCTTTCTTAGGGCTTTCTTTGCGCTTTCTTTCCCATTTCTTTGGGCTTTCTTTGGGCTTTCTTTCCCCTTTCTTTGGGCTTTCTTTGGGCTTTCTTTGGGCTTTCTTTGGGCTTCCTTTCCCCTTTCTTTCCCCTTTCTTTGGGCTTTCTTTGGGCTTTCTTCCCCCTTTCTTTGGGCTTTCTTTCCCCTTTCTTTGGGCTTTATTTCCCCTTTCTTTGGGCTTTCTTTCCCCTTTCCTTGGGCTTTCTTTCCCCTTTCTGTGGGCTTTCTTTCCCCTTTCTTTGGGGTTTCTTTGGGCTTTCTTTCCCCTTTCTTTGGGGTTTCTTTGGGCTTTCTTTGGGCTTTCTTTGGGCTTTCTTTCCCCTTTCTTTCCCCTTTCTTTGGGCTTTCTTTCCCCTTTCTTTCCCCTTTCTTTGGGCTTTGTTTCCCCTTTCTTTGGGCTTTCTTTCCCCTTTCTTTGGGCTTTCTTTCCCCTATCTTTGGGCTGTCATTCCCCTTTCTTTGGGCTTTCTTTCCCCTTTCTTTGGGCTTTCTTTCCCTTTTCTTTGGGCTTTCTTTGGGCTTTCTTTGGGCTTTCTCTGGGCTTTCTTTCCCCTTTCTTTGGGCTTTCTTTCCCCTTTCTTTGGGCTTTCTTTCCCCTTTCTTTGGGCTTTCTTTCCCCTTTCTTTGGCCTTTCTTTGAGCTTTCTTTCCCATTTCTTTGGGCTTTCTTTCCCCTTTCTTTGGGCTTTCTTTGGGCTGTCTTTCCCCTTTCTTTGGGCTTTCTTTCCCCTTTCTTAGGGCTTTCTTTGCGCTTTCTTTCCCATTTCTTTGGGCTTTCTTTGGGCTTTCTTTCCCCTTTCTTTGGGCTTTCTTTGGGCTTTCTTTGGGGTTTCTTTGGGCTTCCTTTCCCCTTTCTTTCCCCTTTCTTTGGGCTTTCTTTGGGCTTTCTTCCCCCTTTCTTTGGGCTTTCTTTCCCCTTTCTTTGGGCTTTATTTCCACTTTCTTTGGGCTTTCTTTCCCCTTTCCTTGGGCTTTCTTTCCCCTTTCTGTGGGCTTTCTTTCCCCTTTCTTTGGGGTTTCTTTGGGCTTTCTTTCCCCTTTCTTTGGGGTTTCTTTGGGCTTTCTTTCCCCTTTCTTTGGGCTTTCTTGGGCTTTCTTTCCCCTTTCTTTCCCCTTTCTTTGGGCTTTCTTTCCCCTTTCTTTGGGCTTTCTTTCCCCTTTCTTTCCCCTTTCTTTGGGCTTTGTTTCCCCTTTCTTTGGGCTTTCTTTCCCCTTTCCTTGGGCTTTCTTTGGGCTTTCTTTGGGCTTTCTTTCCCCTTTCTTTCCAATTTCTTTGGGCTATCTTTGGGCTTTCTTGGGCTTTCTTTCCCCTTTCTTTGGGCTTTCTTTCCCCTTTCTTTGGGCTTTCTTTCTCCTTTCTTTGGGCTTTCTTTCCCCTTTCTTTGGGCTGTCATTCCCCTTTCTTTGTGCTTTCTTTCCCCTTTCTTTGGGCTTTCTTTCCCCTTTCTTTGGGCTTTCTTTGGGCTTTCTTTGTGCTTTCTTTGGGCTTTCTTTGGGCTTTCTTTCCCCTTTCTTTGGGCTTTCTTTCCCTTTTCTGTGGGCTTTCTTTGGGCTTTCTTTGGGCTTTCTTTGGGCTTTTTTTCCCCTTTCTTTGGGCTTTCTTTCCCCTTTCTTTGGTCTTTCCTTGGGCTTTCTTTGGGCTTTCTTTGGGTTTTCTTTCCCCTTTCTTTCCACTTTCTTTGGGCTTTCTTTCCCCTTTCTTTGGGCTTTCTTTCCCCTTTCTTTTGGCTTTCTTTCCCCTTTCTTTGGGCTTTCTTTCCCCTTTCTTTGGGCTCTCTTTCCTCTTTCTTTGGGTTTTCTTTCCCCTTTCTTTGGGCTTTCTTTCCCCTTTCTTTGGGCTGTCATTCCCCTTTCTTTGGGCTTTGTTTCCCCTTTCTTTGGGCTTTCTTTCCCCTTTCTTTGGGCTTTCTTTGGGCTTTCTTTGGGATTTCTTTGGGCTTTCTTTGGGCTTTATTTAGGCTTTCTTTGGGCTTTCTTTAGGCTTTCTTTCCCCTTTCTTTGGGCTTTCTTTCCCCTTTCTGTGGGCTTTTTTTGGGCTTTCTTTCCCCTTTCTTTGGGCTTTCTTTCCCCTTTCTTTGGGCTTTCCTTGGGCTTTCTTTGGGCTTTCTTTGGGTTTTCTTTCCCCTTTCTTTCCACTTTCTTTGGGCTTTCTTTGGACTTTTTTTGGGCTTTCTTTCCCCTTTCTTTGGGCTTTCTTTGGGCTTTCTTTCCCCTTTCTTTGGGCTTTCTTTCCCCTTTCTTTGGGCTTTCTTTCCCCTATCTTTGGGCTGTCATTCCCCTTTCTTTGGGCTTTCTTTCCCCTTTCTTTGGGCTTTCTTTCCCTTTTCTTTGGGCTTTCTTTGGGCTTTCTTTGGGCTTTCTCTGGGCTTTCTTTCCCCTTTCTTTGGGCTTTCTTTCCCCTTTCTTTGGGCTTTCTTTCCCCTTTCTTTGGCCCTTCTTTGAGCTTTCTTTCCCCTTTGTTTGGATTTCTTTCCCCTTTCTTTGGGCTTTCTTTGGGCTGTCTTTCCCCTTTCTTTGGGCTTTCTTTCCCCTTTCTTAGGGCTTTCTTTGCGCTTTCTTTCCCATTTCTTTGGGCTTTCTTTGGGCTTTCTTTCCCCTTTCTTTGGGCTTTCTTTGGGCTTTCTTTGGGCTTTCTTTGGGCTTCCTTTCCCCTTTCTTTCCCCTTTCTTTGGGCTTTCTTTGGGCTTTCTTCCCCCTTTCTTTGGGCTTTCTTTCCCCTTTCTTTGGGCTTTATTTCCCCTTTCTTTGGGCTTTCTTTCCCCTTTCCTTGGGCTTTCTTTCCCATTTCTGTGGTCTTTCTTTCCCCTTTCTTTGGGGTTTCTTTGGGCTTTCTTTCCCCTTTCTTTGGGGTTTCTTTGGGCTTTCTTTGGGCTTTCTTTGGGCTTTCTTTCCCCTTTCTTTCCCCTTTCTTTGGGCTTTCTTTCCCCTTTCTTTCCCCTTTCTTTGGGCTTTGTTTCCCCTTTCTTTGGGCTTTCTTTCCCCTTTCTTTGGGCTTTCTTTCCCCTATCTTTGGGCTGTCATTCCCCTTTCTTTGGGCTTTCTTTCCCCTTTCTTTGGGCTTTCTTTCCCTTTTCTTTGGGCTTTCTTTGGGCTTTCTTTGGGCTTTCTCTGGGCTTTCTTTCCCCTTTCTTTGGGCTTTCTTTCCCCTTTCTTTGGGCTTTCTTTCCCCTTTCTTTGGGCTTTCTTTCCCCTTTCTTTGGCCTTTCTTTGAGCTTTCTTTCCCCTTTCTTTGGGCTTTCTTTCCCCTTTCTTTGGGCTTTCTTTGGGCTGTCTTTCCCCTTTCTTTGGGCTTTCTTTCCCCTTTCTTAGGGCTTTCTTTGCGCTTTCTTTCCCATTTCTTTGGGCTTTCTTTGGGCTTTCTTTCCCCTTTCTTTGGGCTTTCTTTGGGCTTTCTTTGGGGTTTCTTTGGGCTTCCTTTCCCCTTTCTTTCCCCTTTCTTTGGGCTTTCTTTGGGCTTTCTTCCCCCTTTCTTTGGGCTTTCTTTCCCCTTTCTTTGGGCTTTATTTCCCCTTTCTTTGGGCTTTCTTTCCCCTTTCCTTGGGCTTTCTTTCCCCTTTCTGTGGGCTTTCTTTCCCCTTTCTTTGGGGTTTCTTTGGGCTTTCTTTCCCCTTTCTTTGGGGTTTCTTTGGGCTTTCTTTCCCCTTTCTTTGGGCTTTCTTGGGCTTTCTTTCCCCTTTCTTTCCCCTTTCTTTGGGCTTTCTTTCCACTTTCTTTGGGCTTTCTTTCCCCTTTCTTTGGGCTTTGTTTCCCCTTTCTTTGGGCTTTCTTTCCCCTTTCTTTGGGCTTTCTTTGGGCTTTCTTTCTCCTTTCTTTGGGCTTTCTTTCACCTTTCTTTGGGGTTTCCTTGGGCTTTCTTCGGGCTTTCTTTGGGCTTTCTTTCCCCTTTCTTTCCAATTTCTTTGGGCTATCTTTGGGCTTTCTGGGGCTTTCTCTCCCCTTTCTTTGGGCTTTCTTTCCCCTTTCTTTGGGCTTTCTTTCTCCTTTCTTTGGGCTTTCTTTCCCCTTTCTTTGGGCTGTCATGCCCCTTTCTTTGGGCTTTCTTTCCCCTTTCTTTGGGCTTTCTTTCCACTTTCTTTGGGCTTTCTTTGGGCTCTTTTGGGCTTTCTTTCCCCTTTCTTTGGGCTTTCTTTCCCCTTTCTGTGGGCTTTCTTTGGGATTTTTTGGGCTTTCTTTGGGCTTTTTTTCCCCCTTCTTTGGGCTTTCTTTCCCCTTTCTTTGGTCTTTCCTTGGGCTTTCTTTGGGCTTTCTTTGGGTTTTCTTTCCCCTTTCTTTCCACTTTCTTTGGGCTCTCTTTGGGCTTTTTTTGGGCTTTCTTTCCCCTTTCTTTGGGCTTTCTTTCCCCTTTCTTTGGCCTTTCTTTCCCCTTTCTTTGGGCTTTCTTTCCCCTTTCTTTGGGATATTCTTTCCCATTTCTTTGGGCTCTCTTTCCCCTTTCTTTGGGCTTTCTTTCCCCTTTCTTTGGGCTGTCATTCCCCATTCTTTGGGCTTTCTTTCCCCTTCCTTTGGGCTTTCTTTCCCCTTTCTTTGGGCTTTCTTTGGGCTTTCTTTGGGATTTTTTTGGGCTTTCTTTGGGCTTTCTTTAGGCTTTCTTTGGGCTTTCTTTCCCCTTTCTGTGGGCTTTTTTTGGGCTTTCTTTCCCCTTTCTTTGGGCTTTCTTTCCGCTTTCATTGGGCTTTCCTTGGGCTTTCTTTGGGTTTTCTTTCCCCTTTCTTTCCACTTTCTTTGGGCTTTCTTTGGGCTTTTTTGGGGCTTTCTTTCCCCTTTCTTTGGGCTTTCTTTCCCCTTTCTGTGGGCTTTCTTTACCTTTCTTTGGGCTGCCTTTCCCCTTTTTTTGGGCTTTCTTTCCCCTTTCTTTGGGCTTTCTTTGGGCTTTCTTTCCCCTTCTTTGTGCTTTGTTTGGGCTTTCTTTGGGCTTTCTTTCCCCGTTCCTTACCCTTTCTTTGGGCTTTCTTTGGGCTTTCTTCCCCCTTTCTTTCCCCTTCCTTTGGGCTTTCTTTCCCCTTTCTTTCCCCTTTCTTTGGGCTTTGTTTCCCCTTTCTTTGGGCTTTCTTTCCCCTTTCTTTGGGCTTTCTTTGGGCTTTCTTTCCCCTTCCTTTGGGCTTTCTTTCCCCTTTCTGTGCGCTTTCTTTGGGCTTTCTTTGGGCTTTCTTTGGGCTTTTTTTCCCCTTTCTTTGGGCTTTCTTTCCCCTTTCTTTGGTCTTTCCTTGGGCTTTCTTTGGGCTTTCTTTGGGTTTTCTTTCCCCTTTCTTTCCACTTTCTTTGGGCTTTCTTTCCCCTTTCTTTGGGCTTTCTTTCCCCTTTCTTTGGGCTTTCTTTCCCCTTTCTTTGGGCTTTCTTTCCCCTTTCTTTGGGCTTTCTTTCCCCTTTCCTTGGGCTTTCTTTCCCCTTTCTTTGGGCTTTCTTTCCCCTTTCTTTGGGCTTTCTTTCCCCTTTCTTTGGCCTTTCTTTGAGCTTTCTTTCCCCTTTCTTTGGGCTTTCTTTCCCCTTTCTTTGGGAATTCTTTGGGCTGTCTTTCGCCTTTCTTTGGGCTTTCTTTCCCCTTTCTTTGGGTTTTCTTTCCCCTTTCTTTGGGCTTACTTTCCCCTTTCTTTGGGCTTTCTTTGCGCTTTCTTTCCCATTTCTTTGGGCTTTCTTTGGGCTTTCTTTCCCCTTTCTTTGGTCTTTCTTTGGGCTTTCTTTGGGCTTTCTTTCCCCTTTCTTTCCCCTTTCTTTGGGCTTTCTTTGGGCTTTCTTCCCCCTTTCTTTGGGCTTTCTTTCCCCTTTCTTTGGGCTTTATTTCCCCTTTCTTTGGGATTTCTTTCCCCTTTCCTTGGGCTTTCTTTCACCTTTCTTTGGGCTTTCTTTCCCCTTCTTTGGGGTTTCTTTGGGCTTTCTTTCAGCTTTCTTTGGGATTTCTTTGGGCTTTCTTTCCCCTTTCTTTGGGCTTTCTTTGGGCTTTCTTTCCCCTTTCTTTACCCTTTCTTTGGGCTTTCTTTCCCCTTTCTTTCCCCTTTCTTTGGGCTTTGTTTCCCCTTTCTTTGGGCTTTTTTTCCCCTTTCTTTGGGCTTTCTTTGGGCTTTCTTTGGGCTTTCTTTGGGCTTTCTTTGGGCTTTCCTTCCCCTTTCTTTGGGCTTTCCTTGGGCTTTCTTTGGGCTTTCTTTGGCCTTTCTTTCCCCTTTCTTTCCAATTTCTTTGCGCTATCTTTGGGCTTTCTTGGGCTTTCTTTCCCCTTTCTTTGGGCTTTCTTTCCCGTTTCTTTGGGCTTTCCTTCTCCTTTCTTTGGGCTTTCTTTCCCCTTTCTTTGGGCTGTCATTCCCCTTTCTTTGGGCTTTCTTTCCCCTTTCTTTGGGCTTTCTTTCCCCTTTCTTTGGGCTTTCTTTGGGCTTTCTTTGGGCTTTCTTTGGGCTTTCTTTGGGCTTTCTTTGGGCTGTCTTTCCCCTTTCTTTGGGCTTTCTTTCCCCTTTCTGTGGGCTTTCTTTGGGCTTTCTTTGGGCTTTCTTTGGGCTTTCTTTCCCCTTTCTTTGGTCTGTCCTTGGGCTTTCTTTGGGCTTTCTTTGGGTTTTCTTTCCCCTTTCTTTCCACTTTCTTTGGGCTTTCTTTGGGCTTTCTTTGGGCTTTCTTTCCCCTTTCTTTGGGCTTTCTTGCCCCTTTCTTTGGGCTTTCTTTCCCCTTTCTTTGGGCTTTCTTACAGCTTTCTTTGGGCTTTCTTTCCCCTTTCTTTGGGCTTTCTTTCCCCTTTCTTTGGGCTTTCTTTCCCCTTTCTTTGGGCTTTCTTTCCCTTTTCTTTGGGCTTTCTTTGGACTTTCTTTGGGCTTTCTTTGGGCTTTCTTTGGGCTTTCTTTCCCCTTTCTTTGGGCTTTCTTGCCCCTTTCTTTGGGCTTTCTTTCCCCTTTCTTTGGGCTCTCTTACCCCTTTCTTTGGGCTTTCTTTCCCCTTTCTTTGGGCTTTCTTTCCCATTTCTTTGGGCTTTCTTTCCCCTTTCTTTGGGCTTTCTTTCCCTTTTCTTTGGGCTTTCTTTGGACTTTCTTTGGGCTTTCTTTTGGCATTCTCTGGGCTTTCTTTCCCCTTTCTTTGGGCTTTCTTTCCCCTTTCTTTGGGCTTTCTTTCCCCTTTCTTTGGGCTTTCTTTGAGCTTTCTTTCCCCTTTCTTTGGGCTTTCTTTCCCCTTTCTTTGGGCTTTCTTTGGGCTGTCTTTCCCCTTTCTTTGGGCTTTCTTTCCCCTTTCTTTGGGATTTCTTTCCCCTTTCTTTGGGCTTTCTTTCCCCTTTCTTTGGGCTTTCTTTGCGCTTTCTTTCCCCTTTCTTTGGGCTTTCTTTGGGCTTTCTTTCCCCTTTCTTTGGGCTTTCTTTGGGCTTTCTTTGGGCTTTCTTTCCCCGTTCTTTACCCTTTCTTTGGGCTTTCTTTGGGCTTTCTTCCCCCTTTCTCTCCCCTTTCTTTGGGCTTTATTTCCCCTTTCTTTGGGATTTCTTTCCCCTCTCCTTGGGCTTTCTTTCCCCTTTCTTTGGGCTTTCTTTCCCCTTTCTTTGGGGTTTCTTTGGGCTTTCTTTCCCCTTTCTTTGGGGTTTCATTGGGCTTTCTTTCCCCTTTCTTTGGGCTTTGTTTCCCCTTTCTTTGGGCTTTCTTTCCCCTTTCTTTGGGCTTTCTTTGGGCTTTCTTTCCCCTTTCTTTCGGCTTTCTATCCCCTTTCTTTGGGCTTTCCTTGGGCTTTCTTTGGGCTTTCTTTGGGCTTTCTTTCCCCTTTCTTTCCAGTTTCTTTGGGCTATCTTTGGGCTTTCTTGGGCTTTCTTTCCCCTTTCTTTGGGCTTTCTTTCCCCTTTCTTTGGGCTTTCTTTCTCCTTTCTTTGGGCTTTCTTTCCCCTTTCTTTGGGCTGTCATTCCCCTTTCTTTTTGCTTTCTTTCCCCTTTCTTTGGGCTTTCTTTCCCCTTTCTTTGGGCTTTCTTTGGGCTTTCTTTGGGCTTTCTTTGGGCTTTCTTTGGGCTTTCTTTCCCCTTTCTTTGGGCTTTCTTTCCCTTTTCTGTGGGCTTCTTTGGGCTTTCTTTGGGCTTTCTTTGGGATTTTTTTCCCCTTTCTTTGGGCTTTCTTTCCCCTTTCTTTGGTCTTTCCTTGGGCTTTCTTTGGGCTTTCTTTGGGTTTTTTTTCCCCTTTCTTTCCACTTTCTTTGGGCTTTCTTTCCCCTTTCTTTGGGCTTTCTTTCCCCTTTCTTTGGGCTTTCTTTCCCCTTTCTTTGGGCTTTCTTTCCCCTTTCTTTGGGCTTTCTTTCCGCTTTCCTTGGGCTTTCTTTCCCCTTTCTTTGGGCTTTCTTTCCCTTTTCTTTGGGCTTTCTTTCCCCTTTCTTTGGGCTCTCTTTCCCCTTTCTTTGGGCTTTCTTTCCCCTTTCTTTGGGCTTTCTTTCCCCTTTCTTTGGGCTGTCATTCCCCTTTCTTTGGGCTTTGTTTCCCCTTTCTTTGGGCTTTCTTTCCCCTTTCTTTGGGCTTTCTTTGGGCTTTCTTTGGGATTTCTTTGGGCTTTCTTTGGGCTTTATTTAGGCTTTCTTTGGGATTTCTTTAGGCTTTCTTTCCCCTTTCTTTGGGCTTTCTTTCCCCTTTCTGTGGGCTTTTTTTGGGCTTTCTTTCCCCTTTCTTTGGGCTTTCCTTGGGCTTTCTTTGGGCTTTCTTTGGGTTTTCTTTCCCCTTTCTTTCCACTTTCTTTGGGCTTTCTTTGGACTTTTTTTGGGCTTTCTTTCCCCTTTCTTTGGGCTTTCTTTCCCCTATCTTTGGGCTGTCATTCCCCTTTCTTTGGGCTTTCTTTCCCCTTTCTTTGGGCTTTCTTTCCCTTTTCTTTGGGCTTTCTTTGGGCTTTCTTTGGGCTTTCTCTGGGCTTTCTTTCCCCTTTCTTTGGGCTTTCTTTCCCCTTTCTTTGGGCTTTCTTTCCCCTTTCTTTGGCCTTTCTTTGAGCTTTCTTTCCCCTTTCTTTGGGCTTTCTTTCCCCTTTCTTTGGGCTTTCTTTGGGCTGTCTTTCCCCTTTCTTTGGGCTTTCTTTCCCCTTTCTTAGGGCTTTCTTTGCGCTTTCTTTCCCATTTCTTTGGGCTTTCTTTGGGCTTTCTTTCCCCTTTCTTTGGGCTTTCTTTCCCTTTTCTTTGGGCTTTCTTTGGGCTTCCTTTCCCCTTTCTTTCCCCTTTCTTTGGGCTTTCTTTGGGCTTTCTTCCCCCTTTCTTTGGGCTTTCTTTCCCCTATCTTTGGGCTGTCATTCCCCTTTTTTTGGGCTTTCTTTCCCCTTTCTGTGGGCTTTCTTTCCCCTTTCTTTGGGGTTTCTTTGGGCTTTCTTTCCCCTTTCTTTGGGGTTTCTTTGGGCTTTCTTTGGGCTTTCTTTGGGCTTTCTTTGGGCTTTCTGTCCCCTTTCTTTCCCCTTTCTTTGGGCTTTCTTTCCCCTTTCTTTCCCCTTTCTTTGTGCTTTGTTTCCCCTTTCTTTGGGCTTTCTTTCCCCTTTCTTTGGGCTTTCTTTCCCCTATCTTTGGGCTGTCATTCCCCTTTCATTGGGCTTTCTTTCCCCTTTCTTTGGGCTTTCTTTCCCTTTTCTTTGGGCTTTCTTTGGGCTTTCTTTGGGATTTCTCTGGTCTTTCTTTCCCCTTTCTTTGGGCTTTCTTTCCCCTTTCTTTGGGCTTTCTTTCCCCTTTCTTTGGGCTTTCTTTCCCCTTTCTTTGGCCTTTCTTTGAGCTTTCTTTCCCCTTTCTTTGGGCTTTCTTTCCACTTTCTATGGGCTTTCTTTGGGCTGTCTTTCCCCTTTCTTTGGGCTTTCTTTCCCCTTTCTTAGGGCTTTCTTTGCGCTTTCTTTCCCATTTCTTTGGGCTTTCTTTGGGCTTTCTTTCCCCTTTCTTTGGGCTTTCTTTGGGCTTTCTTTGGGGTTTCTTTGGGCTTCCTCTCCCCTTTCTTTCCCCTTTCTTTGGGCTTTCTTTGGGCTTTCTTCCCCCTTTCTTTGGGCTTTCTTTCCCCTTTCTTTGGGCTTTCTTTCCCCTTTCTTTGGGCTTTCTTTCCCCTTTCCTTGGGCTTTCTTTCCCCTTTCTGTGGGCTTTCTTTCCCCTTTCTTTGGGGTTTCTTTGGGCTTTCTTTCCCCTTTCTTTGGGGTTTCTTTGGGCTTTCTTTCCCCTTTCTTTCGGCTTTCTTTGGGCTTTCTTTCCCCTTTCTTTGTGCTTTCTTTCCCCTTTCTTTCCCCTTTCTTTTGGCTTTCTTTCCCCTTTCTTTGGGCTTTCTTTGGGCTTTCTTTCTCCTTTCTTTGGGCTTTCTTTCACCTTTCTTTGGGCTTTCCTTGGGCTTTCTTCGGGCTTTCTTTGGGCTTTCTTTCCCCTTTCTTTCCAATTTCTTTGGGCTATCTTTGGGCTTTCTTGGGCTTTCTTTCCCCTTTCTTTGGGCTTTCTTTCCCCTTTCTTTGGGCTTTCTTTCTCCTTTCTTTGGGCTTTCTTTCCCCTTTCTTTGGGCTGTCATGCCCCTTTCTTTGGGCTTTCTTTCCCCTTTCTTTGGGCTTTCTTTCCCCTTTCTTTGGGCTTTCTTTGGGCTTTCTTTGGGCTTTCTTTGGGCTTTCTTTCCCCTTTCTTTGGGCTTTCTTTCCCCTTTCTGTGGGCTTTCTTTGGGCTTTTTTGGGCTTTCTTTGGGCTTTTTTTCCCCCTTCTTTGGGCTTTCTTTCCCCTTTCTTTGGTCTTTCCTTGGGCTTTCTTTGGGCTTTCTTTGGGTTTTCTTTCCCCTTTCTTTCCACTTTCTTTGGGCTCTCTTTGGGTTTTTTTGGGCTTTCTTTCCCCTTTCTTTGGGCTTTCTTTCCCCTTTCTTTGGGCTTTCTTTCCCCTTTCTTTGGGCTTTATTTCCCCTTTCCTTGGGCTGTCATTCCCATTTCTTTGGGCTTTCTTTTCCATTTCTTTGGGCTTTCTTTCCCCTTTCTTTGGGCTTTCTTTCCCCTTTCTTTGGGCTTTCTTTCCCCTTTCTTTGGGCTTTTTTTCCACTTTCTTTGGGCTGTCATTCCCCTTTCTTTGGGCTTTCTTTCCCCTTTCTTTGGGCTTTCTTTCCCCTTTCTTTGGGCTTTCTTTCCCATTTCTTTGGGCTCTCTTTCCCCTTTCTTTGGGCTTTCTTTCCCCTTTCTTTGGGCTGTCATTCCCCTTTCTTTGGGCTTTCTTTCCCCTTTCTTTGGGCTTTCTTTCCCCTTTCTTTGGGCTTTCTTTGGGCTTTCTTTGGGATTTCTTTGGGCTTTCTTTGGGCTTTCTTTAGGCTTTCTTTGGGCTTTCTTTAGGCTTTCTTTACCCTTTCTTTGGGCTTTCTTTCCCCTTTCTGTGGGCTTTTTTTGGGCTTTCTTTCCCCTTTCTTTGGGCTTTCTTTCCGCTTTCTTTGGGCTTTCCTTGGGCTTTCTTTGGGTTTTCTTTCCCCTTTCTTACCACTTTCTTTGGGCTTTCTTTGGGCTTTTTTGGGCTTTCTTTCCCCTTTCTTTGGGCTTTCTTTCCCCTTTCTTTGGGCTTTCTTTCCCCTTTCTTTGGGCTGCCTTTCCCCTTTCTTTGGGCTTTCTTTCCCCTATCTTTGGGCTGTCATTCCCCTTTTCTCTGGGCTTTTTTCCCCTTTCTTTGGGCTTTCTTTCCCTTTTCTTTGGGCTTTCTTTGGGCTTTCTTTGGGCTTTCTCTGTGCTTTCTTTCCCCTTTCTTTGGGCTTTCTTTCCCCTTTCTTTGGGCTTTCTTTCCCCTTTCTTTGGGCTTTCTTTCCCCTTTCTTTGGGCTTTCTTTGCCCTTTCTTTCCCATTTCTTTGGGCTTTCTTTGGACTTTCTTTCCCCTTTCTTTGGGCTTTCTTTGGGCTTTCTTTGGGCTTTCTTTCCCCTTTCTTTCCCCTTTCTTTGGGCTTTCTTTGGGCTTTCTTCCCCCTTTCTTTGGGCTTTCTTTCCCCTTTCTTTGGGCTTTATTTCCCCTTTCTTTGGGCTTTCTTTCCCCTTTCCTTGGTCTTTCTTTCCCCTTTCTTTGGGCTTTCTTTCCCCTTCTTTGGGGTTTCTTTGGGCTTTCTTTCCCCTTTCTTTGGGCTTTCTTTGGGCTTTCTTTCCCCTTTCTTTGGGCTTTCTTTGGGCTTTCTTTCCCCTTTCTTTACCCTTTCTTTGGGCTTTCTTTCCCCTTTCTTTCCCCTCTCTTTGGGCTTTGTTTCCCCATTCTTTGGGCTTTCTTTCCCCTTTCTTTGGGCTTTCTTTGGGCTTTCCTTGGGCTTTCTTTGGGCTTTCTTTGGGCTTTCTTTGGGCTTTCTTTGGGCTTTCTTTCCCCTTTCTTTGGGCTTTCCTTGGGCTTTCTTTGGGCTTTCTTTCCCCTTTCTTTCCCCTTTCTTTCCAATTTCTTTGGGCTATCTTTGGGCTTTCTTGGGCTTTCTTTCCCCTTACTTTGGGCTTTCTTTCCCGTTTCTTTGGGCTTTCTTTCTCCTTTCTTTGGGCTTTCTTTCCCCTTTCTTTGGGCTGTCATTCCCCTTTCGTTGGGCTTTCTTTCCCCTTTCTTTGGGCTTTCTTTCCCCTTTCTTTGGGCTTTCTTTGGGCTTTCTTTGGGCTTTCTTTGGGCTTTCTTTCCCCTTTCTTTGGGCTTTCTTTCCCCTTTCTTTGGGCTTTCTTTGGGCTTTCTTTGGGCTTTCTTTGGGCTTTCTTTGGGCTTTCTTTGGGCTTTCTTTCCCCTTTCTTTCCCCTTTCTTTGGGCTTTCTTTGGGCTGTCTTTCCCCTTTCTTTGGGCTTTCTTTCCCCTTTCTTTGGGCTTTATTTCCCCTTTCTTTGGGCTTTCTTTCCCCTTTCCTTGGGCTTTCTTTCCCCTTTCTTTGGGCTTTCTTTCCGCTTTCCTTGGGCTTTCTTTCCCCTTTCTTTGGGCTTTCTTTCCCTTTTCTTTGGGCTTTCTTTCCCCTTTCTTTGGGCTCTCTTTCCCCTTTCTTTGGGCTTTCTTTCCCCTTTCTTTGGGCTTTCTTTCCCCTTTCTTTGGGCTGTCATTCCCCTTTCTTTGGGCTTTGTTTCCCCTTTCTTTGGGCTTTCTTTCCCCTTTCTTTGGGCTTTCTTTGGGCTTTCTTTGGGATTTCTTTGGGCTTTCTTTGGGCTTTATTTAGGCTTTCTTTGGGCTTTCTTTAGGCTTTCTTTCCCCTTTCTTTGGGCTTTCTTTCCCCTTTCTGTGGGCTTTTTTTGGGCTTTCTTTCCCCTTTCTTTGGGCTTTCTTTCCCCTTTCTTTGGGCTTTCCTTGGGCTTTCTTTGGGCTTTTTTTGGGTTTTCTTTCCCCTTTCTTTCCACTTTCTTTGGGCTTTCTTTGGACTTTTTTTGGGCTTTCTTTCCACTTTCTTTGGGCTTTCTTTGGACTTTTTTTGGGCTTTCTTTCCCCTTTCTTTGGGCTTTCTTTCCCCTATCTTTGGGCTGTCATTCCCCTTTCTTTGGGCTTTCTTTCCCCTTTCTTTGGGCTTTCTTTCCCTTTTCTTTGGGCTTTCTTTGGGCTTTCTTTGGGCATTCTTTGGGCATCCTTTCCCCTTTCTTTCCGCTTTCTTTGGGCTTTCTTTGGGCTTTCTTTCCCCTTTCCTTGGGCTTTCTTTCCCCTTTCTGTGGGCTTTCTTTCCACTTTCTTTGGGGTTTCTTTGGGCTTTCTTTCCCCTTTCTTTGGGGTTTCTTTGGGCTTTCTTTCCCCTTTCTTTGGGCTTTCTTTGGGCTTTCTTTCCCCTTTCTTTCCCCTTTCTTTGGGCTTTCTTTCCCCTTTCTTTCCCTTTTCTTTGGGCTTTGTTTCCCCTTTCTTTGGGCTTTCTTTCCCCTTTCTTTGGGCTTTCTTTCCCCTATCTTTGGGCTGTCATTCCCCTTTCTTTGGGCTTTCTTTCCCCTTTCTTTGGGCTTTCTTTCCCTTTTCTTTGGGCTTTCTTTGGGCTTTCTTTGGGCTTTCTCTGGGCTTTCTTTCCCCTTTCTTTGGGCTTTCTTTCCCCTTTCTTTGGGCTTTCTTTCCCCTTTCTTTGGGCTTTCTTTCCCCTTTCTTTGGCCTTTCTTTGAGAGTTCTTTCCCGTTTCTTTGGGCTTTCTTTCCCCTTTCTTTGGGCTTTCTTTGGGCTGTCTTTCCCCTTTCTTTGGGCTTTCCTTCCCCTTTCTTAGGGCTTTCTTTGCGCTTTCTTTCCCATTTCTTTGGGCTTTCTTTGCGCTTTCTTCCCCCTTTCTTTGGGCTTTCTTTCCCCTTTCTTTGGTCTTTATTTCCCCTTTCTTTGGGCTTTCTTTCCCCTTTCCTTGGGCTTTCTTTCCCCTTTCTGTGGGCTTTCTTTCCCCTTTCTTTGGAGTTTCTTTGGGCTTTCTTTCCCCTTTCTTTGGGGTTTCTTTGGGCTTTCTTTCCCCTTTCTTTGGCTTTCTTTGGGCTTTCTTTCCCCTTTCTTTCCCCTTTCTTTGGGGTTTCTTTGGGCTTTCTTTCCCCTTTCTTTGGGCTTTCTTTCCCCTTTCTTTCCCCTTTCTTTGGGCTTTGTTTCCCCTTTCTTTGGGCTTTCTTTCCCCTTTCTTTGGGCTTTCTTTGGGCTTTCTTTCTCCTTTCTTTGGGCTTTCTTTCAACTTTCTTTGGGCTTTCCTTGGGCTTTCTTCGGGCTTTCTTTGGGCTTTCTTTCCCCTTTCTTTCCAATTTCTTTGGGCTATCTTTGGGCTTTCTTGGCTTTCTTTCCCCTTTCTTTGGGCTTTCTTTCCCCTTTCTTTGGGCTTTCTTTCTCCTTTCTTTGGGCTTTCTTTCCCCTTTCTTTGGGCTGTCATGCCCCTTTCTTTGGGCTTTCTTTCCCCTTTCTTTAGGCTTTCTTTCCCCTTTCTTTGGGCTTTCTTTGGGCTTTCTTTGGGCTTTCTTTGGGCTTTCTTTCCCCTTTCTTTGGGATTTCTTTCCCCTTTCTGTGGGCTTTCTTTGGGCGTTTTTGGGCTTTCTTTGGGCTTTTTTTCCCCCTTCTTTGGGCTTTCTTTCCCCTTTCTTTGGTCTTTCCTTGGGCTTTCTTTGGGCTTTCTTTGGGTTTTCTTTCCCCTTTCTTTACACTTTCTTTGGGCTCTCTTTGGGCTTTTTTTGGGCTTTCTTTCCCCTTTCTTTGGGCTTTCTTTCCCCTTTCTTTGGGCTTTCTTTCCCCTTTCTTTGGGCTTTATTTCCCCTTTCCTTGGGCTGTCATTCCCATTTCTTTGGGCTTTCTTTTCCATTTCTTTGGGCTTTCTTTCCCCTTTCTTTGGGCTTTCTTTCCCCTTTCTTTGGGCTTTCTTTCCCCTTTCTTTGGGATTTTTTTCCACTTTCTTTGGGCTGTCATTCCCCTTTCTTTGGGCTTTCTTTCCCCTTTCTTTGGGCTTTCTTTGCGCTTTCTTTGGGATTTCTTTGGGCTTTCTTTGGGCTTTCTTTAGGCTTTCTTTGGCTTTCTTTAGGCTTTCTTTCCCCTTTCTTTGGGCTTTCTTTCCCCTTTCTGTGGGCTTTTTTTGGGCTTTCTGTCCCCTTTCTTTGGGCTTTCTTTCCCCTTTCTTTGGGCTTTCCTTGGGCTTTCTTTGGGCTTTCTTTGGGTTTTCTTTCCCTTTTCTTTCCACTTTCTTTGGGCTTTCTTTGGGCTTTTTTTGGGCCTTCTTTCCCCTTTCTTTGGGCTTTCTTTCCCCTTTCTTTGGGCTTTCTTTCCACTTTCTTTGGGCTTCCTTTCCCCTTTCTTTGGGCTTTCTTTCCCCTATCTTTGGGCTGTCTTTCCCCTTTCTTTGGTCTTTCCTTCCCCTTTTTTTTGGGCTTTCTTTCGCTTTTCTTTGGGCTTTCTTTGGCCTTTATTTGGGCTTTCTCTGGGCTTTCTTTCCCCTTTCTTTGGGCTTTCTTTCCCTTTCTTTGGGCTTCTTTCCCCTTTCTTTTTGCTTTCTTTCCCCTTTCTTTGGGCTTTCTTTCCCCTTTCTTTGGCCTTTCTTTGAGCTTTCTTTCCCATTTCTTTGGGCTTTCTTTCCCCTTTCTTTGGGCTTTCTTTGGGCTGTATTTCCCCTTTCTTTGGGCTTTCTTTCCCCTTTCTTTGGGTTTTCTTTCCCCTTTCTTTGGGCTTTCTTTCCCCTTTCTTTGGGCTTTCTTTGCGCTTTATTTCCCATTTCTTTGGGCTTTCTTTGGGCTTTCTTTCCCCTTTCTTTGGGCTTTCTTTCCCCTTTCTTTGGGCTTTCTTTGCGCTTTCTTTCCCCTTTCTTTGGGCTTTCTTTGGGCTTTCTTTCCCCTTTCTTTGGGCTTTCTTTGGGCTTTCTTTGGGCTTTCTTTCCCCTTTCTTTCCCTTTCTTTGGGCTTTCTTTGGGCTTTCTTCCCCTTTCTTTCCCCTTTCTTTGGGCTTTCTTTCCCCTTTCTTTCCTCTTTCTTTGGGCTTTCTTTCCCCTTTCTTTCGGCTTTCTTTGGGCTTTCTTTGGGCTTTCTTTCCCCTTTCTTTGGGCTTTCTTTCCCCTTTCTTTGGGCTTTCTTTGGGCTTTCTTTGGGCTTTCTTTCCCCTTTCTTTGGGCTTTCTTTCCCCTTTCTGTGGGCTTTCTTTGGGCTTTCTTTGGGATTTCTTTGGGCTTTCTTTGGATTTCTTTGGGCTTTCTTTCCCCTTTCTTTGGGCTTTCTTTCCCCTTTCTTTGGGCTTTCCTTGGGCTTTCTTTGGGCTTTCTTTGGGCTTTTTTTCCCCTTTCTTTCCACTTTCTTTGAGCTCTCTTTGGGCTTTCTTTGGGCTTTCTTTCCCCTTTCTTTGGGCTTTCTTTCCACTTTCTTTGGGCTGTCATTCCCCTTTCTTTGGGCTTTCTTTCCCCTTTCTTTGGGCTTTCTTTCCCCTTTCTTTGGGCTTTCTTTGGGCTTTCTTTGGATTTCTTTGGGCTTTCTTTGGGCTTTCTTTAGGCTTTCTTTGGGCTTTCTTTAGGCTTTCTTTCCCCTTTCTTTGGGCTTTCTTTCCCCTTTCTGTGGGCTTTTTTTGGGCTTTCTTTCCCCTTTCTTTGGGCTTTCTTTCCCCTTTCTTTGGCTTTCCTTGGGCTTTCTTTGGGCTTTCTTTGGGTTTTCATTCCCTTTTCTTTCCACTTTCTTTGGGCTTTCTTTGGGCTTTTTTTGGGCTTTCTTTCCCCTTTCTTTGGGCTTTCTTTCCCCTTTCTTTGGGCTTTCTTTCCCCTTTCTTTGGGCTTCCTTTCCCCTTTCTTTGGGCTTTCTTTCCCCTATCTTTGGGCTGTCATTCCCCTTTTTTTGGGCTTTCCTTCCCCTTTCTTTGGGCTTTCTTTCCCTTTTCTTTGGGCTTTCTTTGGCCTTTCTTTGGGCTTTCTCTGGCTTTCTTTCCCCTTCCTTTGGGCTTTCTTTCCCCTTTCTTTGGGCTTTCTTTCCCCTTTCTTTTTGCTTTCTTTCCCCTTTCTTTGGGCTTTCTTTCCCCTTTCTTTTTGCTTTCTTTCCCCTTTCTTTGGGCTTTCTTTCCCCTTTCTTTGGCCTTTCTTTGAGCTTTCTTTCCCATTTCTTTGGGCTTTCTTTCCCCTTTCTTTGGGCTTTCTTTGGGCTGTCTTTCCCCTTTCTTTGGGCTTTCTTTCCCCTTTCTTTGGGCTTTGTTTCCCCTTTCTTTGGGCTTTCTTTCCCCTTTCTTTGGGATTTCTTTGCGCTTTCTTTCCCATTTCTTTGGGCTTTCTTTGGGCTTTCTTTCCCCTTTCTTTGGGCTTTCTTTCCCCTTTCTTTGGGCTTTCTTTGCGCTTTCTTTCCCCTTTCTTTGGGCTTTCTTTGGGCTTTCTTTCCCCTTTCTTTGGGCTTTCTTTGGGCTTTCTTTGGGCTTTCTTTGGGCTTTCTTTCCCCTTTCTTTGGGCTTTCTTTGGGCTTTCTTCCCCTTTCTTTCCCCTTTCTTTGGGCTTTCTTTCCCCTTTCTTTCCTCTTTCTTTGGGCTTTCTTTCCCCTTTCTTTCGGCTTTCTTTGGGCTTTCTTTCCCCTTTCTTTGGGCTTTCTTTGGGCTTTCTTTCCACTTTCTTTGGGCTTTCTTTCCCCTTTCTTTGGGCTTTCTTTGGGCTTTCTTTGGGCTTTCTTTGGGCTTTCTTTCCCCTTTCTTTGGGCTTTCTTTCCCCTTTCTGTGGGCTTTCTTTGGGCTTTCTTTGGGCTTTCTTGGGCTTTCTTTGGGCTTTCTTTGGGCTTTCTTTCCCCTTTCTTTGCGCTTTCTTTCCCCTTTCTTTGGGCTTTCCTTGGGCTTTCTTTGGGCTTTCTTTGGGCTTTTTTTCCCCTTTCTTTCCACTTTCTTTGGGCTGTCTTTGGGCTTTCTTTGGGCTTTCTTTCCCCTTTCTTTGGGCTTTCTTTCCCCTTTCTTTGGGCTTTCTTTCCCCTTTCTTTGGGCTTTCTTTGGGCTTTCTTTGGGCTTTCTTTGCGCTTTCTTACCCCTTTCTTTGGGCTTTCTTTGGGCTTTCTTTCCCCTTTCTTTGGGCTTTCTTTCCCCTTTCTTTGGGCTTTCTTTGGGCTTTCTTTGGGCTTTCTGTGGGCTTTCTTTGGGCTTTCTTTGGGTTTTCTTTGGGCTTTCTTTCCCCTTTCTTTGGGCTTTCTTTCCCCTTTCTTTGGGCTTTCTTTGGGCTTTCTTTCCCCTTTCTTTGGGCTTTGTTTCCCCTTTCTTTGGGCTTTCTTTAGGCTTTCTTTAGGCTTTCTTTGGGCTTTCTTTCCGCTTTCTTTGGGCTTTCTTTGGGCTTTCTTTCCCTTTTCTTTGGGCTTTCTTTCCCCTTTCTTTGGGCTTTCTTTGGGCTTTCTTTCGCCTTTCTTTGGGCTTTCTTTCCCCATTCTTTGGGCTTTCTTTCCCTTTTCTTTGGGCTTTCTTTGGGCTTTCTTTGGGCTTTCTTTGGGCTCTCTCTGGGCTTTCTTTCCCCTTTATTTCGGCTTTCTTTCCCCTTTCTTTGGGCTTTCTTTGGGCTTTCTTTCCCCTTTCTTTGGGCTTTCTTTCCCCTTTCTTTGGGCTTTCTTTCCCCTTTCTTTGGGCTTTCTTTCCCCTTTCTTTGGGCTTTCTTTCCCCTTTCTTTGGGCTTTCTTTCCCCTTTCTTTGGTCTTTCTTTGGGCTTTCTTTGGGCCTTCGTTGGGCTTTCTTTCCCCTTTCTTTGGGCTTTCCTTTTTCTTTCTTTGGGCTTTCTTTGGGTTTTCTTTCCCCTTTCTTTCCACTTTCCTTGGGCTTTCTTTGGGCTTTCTTTGGGCTTTCTTTGGGCTTTCTTTCCCCTTTCTTTGGGCTTTCTTTCCCCTTTCTTTGGGCTTTCTTTCCCCTTTCTTTGGGCTTTCTTTCCCCTTTCTTTGGGCTTTCTTTCCCTTTTCTTTGGGCTTTCTTTGGGCTTTCTTTGGGATTTCTTTGGGCTTTCTCTGGGCTTTCTTTCCCCTTTCTTTGGGCTTTCTTTCCCGTTTCTTTGAGCTTTCTTTCCCCTTTCTTTCCCCTTTCTTTGGGCTGTCTTTCCCCTTTCTTTGGGCTTTCTTTGCGATTTCTTTCCCCTTTCTTTGGGCTTTCCTTGGGCTTTCTTTCCCCTTTCTTTGGGCTTTATTTCCCCTTTCTTTGGGCTTTCTTTCCCCTTTCCTTGGGCTTTCTTTCCCCTTTCTTTGGGCTTTCCTTCCCCTTTCTTTGTGGTTTCTTTGGGGTTTCTTTGGGCTTTCTTTCGCCTTTCTTTGGGGTTTCTTTGGGCTTTCTTTCCCCTTTCTTTGGGCTTTCTTTGGGCTTTCTTTCCCCTTTCTTTCCTCTTTCTGTGGGCTTTCTTTCCCCTTCCTTTCCCCTTTCTTTGGGCTTTGTTTCCCCTTTCTTTGGGCTTTCTTTCCCCTTTCTTTGGGCTTTCTTTGGGCTTTCTTTGGGCTTTCTTTCCTCTTTCTTTGGGCTTTCTTTCCCCTTTCTTTGGGCTTTCTTTCCCCTTTCTTTGGGCTTTCTTTCCCCTTTCTGTGGGCTTTCTTTGGGCTTTCTTTGGGCTTTCTTTCCCCTTTCTTTGGGCTTTCTTTCCCCTTTCTTTGTTCTTTCTTTCCCCTTTCTTTGGGCTTTCCTTGGGCTTTCTTTGGGCTTTCTTTGGGCTTTCTTTCCCCTTTCTTTCCACTTTCTTTGGGCTTTCTTTGGGCTTTCTTTCCCCTTTCTTTCCACTTTCTTTGGGCTTTCTTTGGGCTTTCTTTCCCCTTTCCTTGGGCTTTCTTTCCCCTTTCTTTGGGCTTTCTTTCCCCTTTCTTTGGGCTTTCTTTCCCCTTTCTTTGGGCTGTCATTCCCCTTTCTTTGGTCTTTCTTTCCCCTTTCTTTGGGCTTTCCTTGGGCTTTCTTTGGGCTTTCTTTGGGCTTTCTTTCCCCTTTCTTTCCAATTTCTTTGGGCTTTCTTTGGGCTTTCTTTCCCCTTTCTTTCCAATTTCTTTGGGCTTTCTTTGGGCTTTCTTTGGGCTTTCTTTCCCCTTTCTTTGGGCTTTCTTTCCCCTTTCTTTGGGCTTTCTTTCCCCTTTCTTTGGGCTTTCTTTCCCCTTTCTTTGCGCTTTCTTTCCCGTTTCTTTGGGCTGTCATTCCCCTTTCTTTGGGCTTTCTTTCCCCTTTATTTGGGCTTTCTTTCCCCTTTCTTTGGCCTTTCTTTGGGCTTTCTTTGGGCTTTCTTTGGGCTTTCTTTGGGCTTTCTTTGGGCTTTCCGTGGGCTTTCTTTGGGATTTCCGTGGGCTTTCTTTGGGCTTTCTTTGGGTTTTCTTATTCCTTTCTTTCCACTTTCTTTGGGCTTTCTTTGGGCTTTCTTTGGGCTTTCTTTCCCCTTTCTTTGGGCTTTCTTTCCCCTTTCTTTGGGCTTTCTTTCCCCATTTCTTTCCCCTTTCTTTGGGCTTTCTTTGGGCTTTCTTTCCCATTTCTTTGGGCTTTCTTTCCCCTTTCTGTGGGCTTTCTTTGGGCTTTCTTTGGGCTTTCTGTGGGCTTTCTTTGGGCTTTCTTTCCCCTTTCTTTGGGCTTTCTTTCCCCTTTCTTTGGGCTTTCCTTGGGCTTTCTTTGGGCTTTCTTTCGGCTTTCTTTCCCCTTTCTTTGGGCTTTCTTTGGGCTTTCTTTGGGCTTTCTTTCCCCTTTCTTTGGGCTTTCTTTCCCCATTCTTTTGGCTTTCTTTCCCCTTTCTTTGGGCTTTCTTTCCCCTTTCTTTGGGCTGTCATTCCCCTTTCTTTGGGCTTTCTTTCCCCTTTCTTTGGGCTTTCCTTGGGCTTTCTTTGGGCTTTCTTTCCCCTTTCTTTCCACTTTCTTTGGGCTTTCTTTGGGCTTTCTTTCCCCTTTCTTTGGGCTGTCATTCCCCTTTCTTTGGGCTTTCTTTCCCCTTTCTTTGGGCTTTCTTTCCCCTTTCTTTGGCCTTTCTTTGGGCTTTCTTTGGGCTTTCTTTGGGCCTTCTTTGGGCTTTCTTTGGGCTTTCTGTGGGCTTTCTTTGGGCTTTCCTTGGGCTTTCTTTGGGCTTTCTTTGGGTTTTCTTTCCCCTTTCTTTCCACTTTCTTTGGGCTTTCTTTGGGCTTTCTTTCTCCTTTCTTTGGGCTTTCTTTCCCCTTTCTTTGGGCTTTCTTTCCCCTTTCTTTGGGCTTTCTTTCCCCTTTCTTTGGGCTGTCATTCCCCTTTCTTTTGGATTTCTTTCCCCTTTCTTTGGGTTTTCTTTGGGCTTTCTTTGGGCATTCTTTGGGCTTTCTTTGGGCTTTCTCTGGGCTTTCTTTCCCCTTTCTTTGGGCTTTCTTTCCCCTTTCTTTGGTCTTTCTTTCCCCTTTCTTTGGGCTTTTTTTCCCCTTTCTTTCCCCTTTCTTTGGCCTTTCTTTCCCCTTTCTTTGGGCTTTCTTTGGGCTTTCTTTGGGCTTTCTTTGGGCTTTCTTTGGGCTTTCTTTGGGCTTTCTGTTGGCTTTCTTTGGGCTTTCTTTCCCCTTTCTTTGGGCTTTCCTTGGGCTTTCTTTGGGCTTTCTTTGGGCTTTCTTTCCCCTTTCTTTCCACTTTCTTTGGGCTTTCTTTGGGCTTTCTTTGGGCTTTCTTTCCCCTTTCTTTGGGCTTTCTTTCCCCTTTCTTTGGGCTTTCTTTCCCCTTTCTTTGGGCTTTCTTTCCCCTTTCTTTGGGCTTTCCTTGGGCTTTCTTTGGGCTTTCTTTGGGCTTTCTTTCCCCTTTCTTTCCACTTTCTTTGGGCTTCCTTTGGGCTTTCTTTCCCCTTTCTTTGGGCTTTCTTTTCCCTTTCTTTGGGCTTTCTTTCCCCTTTCTTTGGGCTTTCTTTCTCCTTTCATTGGGCTTTCTTTCCCCTTTCTTTGGGCTTTCTTTCCCCTTTCTTTGGCCTTTCTTTGGGCTTTCTTTGGGCTTTCTTTGGGCCTTCTTTGGGCTTTCTTTGGGCTTTCTGTGGGCTTTCTTTGGGCTTTCCTTGGGCTTTCTTTGGGTTTTCTTTCCCCTTTCTTTCCACTTTCTTTGGGGTTTCTTTGGGCTTTCTTTGGGCTTTCTTTCCCCTTTCTTTGGGCTTTCTTTCCCCTTTCTTTGGGCTTTCTTTCCCCTTTCTTTGGGCTTTCTTTCCCCTTTCTTTGGGCTTTCTTTCCCCTTTCTTTGGGCTTTCTTTGGGCTTTCTTTGGGCTTTCTTTGGGCTTTATTTGGGCCTTCTTTGGGCTTTCTTTCCCTTTTCTTTGGGCTTTCCTTGGGCTTTCTTTCCCCTTTCTTTGGGCTTTCCTTTTTTTTTCTTTGGGCTTTCTTTGGGTTTTCTTTCCCCTTTCTTTCCACTTTCCTTGGGCTTTCTTTGGGCTTTCTTTGGGCTTTCTTTGGGCTTTCTTTCCCCTTTCTTTGGGCTTTCTTTCCCCTTTCTTTGGGCTTTCTTTCCCCTTTCTTTGGGCTTTCTTTCCCCTTTCTTTGGGCTTTCTTTCCCTTTTCTTTGGGCTTTCTTTGGGCTTTCTTTGGGCTTTCTTTGGGCTTTCTCTGGGCTTTCTTTCCCCTTTCTTTGGGCTTTCTTTCCCGTTTCTTTGAGCTTTCTTTCCCCTTTCTTTCCCCTTTCTTTGGGCTGTCTTTCCCCTTTCTTTGGGCTTTCTTTGCGATTTCTTTCCCCTTTCTTTGGGCTTTCTTTGGGCTTTCTTTCCCCTTTCTTTGGGGTTTCTTTGGGCTTTCTTTGGGCTTTCTTTCCCCTTTCTTTGGCCTTTCTTTGGGCTTTCTTTGGGCTTTCTTCCCTCTTTCTTTGGGCTTTCTTTCCCCTTTCTTTGGGCTTTATTTCCCCTTTCTTTGGGCTTTCTTTCCCCTTTCCTTGGGCTTTCTTTCCCCTTTCTTTGGGCTTTCCTTCCCCTTTCTTTGTGGTTTCTTTGGGGTTTCTTTGGGCTTTCTTTCGCCTTTCTTTGGGGTTTCTTTGGGCTTTCTTTCCCCTTTCTTTGGGCTTTCTTTGGGCTTTCTTTCCCCTTTCTTTCCTCTTTCTGTGGGCTTTCTTTCCCCTTCCTTTCCCCATTCTTTGGGCTTTGTTTCCCCTTTCTTTGGGCTTTCTTTCCCCTTTCTTTGGGCTTTCTTTGGGCTTTCTTTGGGCTTTCTTTCCTCTTTCTTTGGGCTTTCTTTCCCCTTTCTTTGGGCTTTCTTTCCCCTTTCTTTGGGCTTTCTTTCCCCTTTCTGTGGGCTTTCTTTGGGCTTTCTTTGGGCTTTCTTTCCCCTTTCTTTGGGCTTTCTTTCCCCTTTCTTTGTTCTTTCTTTCCCCTTTCTTTGGGCTTTCCTTGGGCTTTCTTTGGGCTTTCTTTGGGCTTTCTTTCCCCTTTCTTTCCACTTTCTTTGGGCTTTCTTTGGGCTTTCTTTCCCCTTTCTTTCCACTTTCTTTGGGCTTTCTTTGGGCTTTCTTTCCCCTTTCTTTGGGCTTTCTTTCCCCTTTCTTTGGGCTTTCTTTCCCCTTTCTTTGGGCTTTCTTCCCCCTTTCTTTGGGCTGTCATTCCCCTTTCTTTGGTCTTTCTTTCCCCTTTCTTTGGGCTTTCCTTGGGCTTTCTTTGGGCTTTCTTTGGGCTTTCTTTCCCCTTTCTTTCCAATTTCTTTGGGCTTTCTTTGGGCTTTCTTTCCCCTTTCTTTCCAATTTCTTTGGCTTTCTTTGGGCTTTCTTTCCCCTTTCTTTGGGCTTTCTTTCCCCTTTCTTTGGGCTTTCTTTCCCCTTTCTTTGGGCTTTCTTTCCCCTTTCTTTGCGCTTTCTTTCCTGTTTCTTTGGGCTGTCATTCCCCTTTCTTTGGGCTTTCTTTCCCCTTTATTTGGGCTTTCTTTCCCCTTTCTTTGGCCTTTCTTTGGGCTTTCTTTGGGCTTTCCTTGGCTTTCTTTGGGCTTTCTTTGGGCTTTCCGTGGGCTTTCTTTGGGATTTCCGTGGGCTTTCTTTGGGCTTTCTTTGGGTTTTCTTATTCCTTTCTTTCCACTTTCTTTGGGCTTTCTTTGGGCTTTCTTTGGGCTTTCTTTCCCCTTTCTTTGGGCTTTCTTTCCCCTTTCTTTGGGCTTTCTTTCCCCATTTCTTTCCCCTTTCTTTGGGCTTTCTTTGGGCTTTCTTTGGGCTTTCTTTTGGCTTTCTTTCCCATTTCTTTGGGCTTTCTTTCCCCTTTCTGTGGGCTTTCTTTGGGCTTTCTTTGGGCTTTCTGTGGGCTTTCTTTGGGCTTTCTTTCCCCTTTCTTTGGGCTTTCTTTCCCCTTTCTTTGGGCTTTCCTTGGGCTTTCTTTGGGCTTTCTTTCCCCTTTCTTTGGGCTTTCTTTGGGCTTTCTTTGGGCTTTCTTTGGGCTATCTTTCCCCTTTCTTTCCACTTTCTTTGGGCTTTCTTTGGGCTTTCTTTCCCCTTTCTTTGGGCTGTCATTCCCCTTTCTTTGGGCTTTCTTTCCCCTTTCTTTGGGCTTTCTTTCCCCTTTCTTTGGCCTTTCTTTGGGCTTTCTTTGGGCTTTCTTTGGGCCTTCTTTGGGCTTTCTTTGGGCTTTCTGCGGGCTTTCTTTGGGCTTTCCTTGGGCTTTCTTTGGGCTTTCTTTGGGTTTTCTTTCCCCTTTCTTTCCACTTTCTTTGGGCTTTCTTTGGGCTTTCTTTCCCCTTTCTTTGGGCTTTCTTTCCCCTTTCTTTGGGCCTTCTTTCCCCTTTCTTTGGGCTTTCTTTCCCCTTTCTTTGGGCTGTCATTCCCCTTTCTTTGGGCTTTCTTTCCCCTTTCTTTGGGTTTTCTTTGGGCTTTCTTTGGGCATTCTTTGGGCTTTCTTTGGGCTTTCTCTGGGCTTTCTTTCCCCTTTCTTTGGGCTTTCTTTCCCCTTTCTTTGGTCTTTCTTTCCCCTTTCTTTGGGCTTTTTTTCCCCTTTCTTTCCCCTTTCTTTGGCCTTTCTTTCCCCTTTCTTTGGGCTTTCTTTGGGCTTTCTTTGGGCTTTCTTTGGGCTTTCTTTGGGCTTTCTTTGGGCTTTCTGTGGGCTTTCTTTGGGCTTTCTTTCCCCTTTCTTTGGGCTTTCCTTGGGCTTTCATTGGGCTTTCTTTTGGCTTTCTGTGGGCTTTCTTTGGGCTTTCTTTGGGCTTTCTTTGGGCTTTCTTTGGGCTTTCTTTCCCCTTTCTTTGGGCTTTCTTTCCCCTTTCTTTTGGCTTTCTTTCCCCTTTCTTTGGGCTTTCTTTCCCCTTTCTTTGGGCTTTCCTTGGGCTTTCTTTGGGCTTTCTTTGGGCTTTCTTTCCCCTTTCTTTCCACTTTCTTTGGGCTTCCTTTGGGCTTTCTTTCCCCTTTCTTTGGGCTTTCTTTTCCCTTTCTTTGGGCTTTCTTTCCCCTTTCTTTGGGCTTTCTTTCTCCTTTCTTTGGGCTTTCTTTCCCCTTTCTTTGGGCTTTCTTTCCCCTTTCTTTGGCCTTTCTTTGGGCTTTCTTTGGGCTTTCTTTGGGCCTTCTTTGGGCTTTCTTTGGGCTTTCTGTGGGCTTTCTTTGGGCTTTCCTTGGCTTTCTTTGGGTTTTCTTTCCCCTTTCTTTCCACTTTCTTTGGGCTTTCTTTGGGCTTTCTTTGGGCTTTCTTTCCCCTTTCTTTGGGCTTTCTTTCCCCTTTCTTTGGGCTTTCTTTCCCCTTTCTTTGGGCTTTCTTTCCCCTTTCTTTGGGCTTTCTTTCCCTTTTCTTTGGGCTTTCTTTGGGCTTTCTTTGGGCTTTCTTTGGGCTTTCTTTGGGCTTTCTCTGGGCTTTCTTTCCCCTTTCTTTGGGCTTTCTTTCCCCTTTCTTTGGGCTTTCATTCCCCTTTCTTTGGTCTTTCTTTCCCCTTTCTTTGGGCTTTTTTTCCCCTTTCTTTGGGCTTTCTTTGAGCTTTCTTTCCCCTTTCTTTGGGCTTTCTTTCCCCTTTCTTTGGGCTTTCTTTGCGTTTTCTTTCCCCTTTCTTTTAGCTTTCTTTGGGCTTTCTTTCCCCTTTCTTTGTGGTTTCTTTGGGCTTTCTTTGGGCTTTCTTTCCCCTTTCTTTGGCCTTTCTTTGGGCTTTCTTTGGGCTTTCTTACCCCTTTCTTTGGGCTTTCTTTCCCCTTTCTTTGGGCTTTATTTCCCCTTTCTTTGGGCTTTCTTTCCCCTTTCCTTGGGCTGTCATTCCCCTTTCTTTGGGCTTTCTTTACCCTTTCTTTGGGCTTTCTTTGGGCTTTCTTTCCCCTTTCTTTGGGGTTTCTTTGGGCTTTCTTTCCCCTTTCTTTGGCCTTTCTTTGGGCTTTCTTTGGGCTTTCCTTGGGCTTTCTTTGGGCTTTCTTTGGGCTTTCCGTGGGCTTTCTTTGGGATTTCCGTGGGCTTTCTTTGGGCTTTCTTTGGGTTTTCTTATTCCTTTCTTTCCACTTTCTTTGGGCTTTCTTTGGGCTTTCTTTGGGCTTTCTTTCCCCTTTCTTTGGGCTTTCTTTCCCCTTTCTTTGGGCTTTCTTTCCCCATTTCTTTCCCCTTTCTTTGGGCTTTCTTTGGGCTTTCTTTGGGCTTTCTTTTGGCTTTCTTTCCCATTTCTTTGGGCTTTCTTTCCCCTTTCTGTGGGCTTTCTTTGGGCTTTCTTTGGGCTTTCTGTGGGCTTTCTTTGGGCTTTCTTTCCCCTTTCTTTGGGCTTTCTTTCCCCTTTCTTTGGGCTTTCCTTGGGCTTTCTTTGGGCTTTCTTTCCCCTTTCTTTGGGCTTTCTTTGGGCTTTCTTTGGGCTTTCTTTGGGCTATCTTTCCCCTTTCTTTCCACTTTCTTTGGGCTTTCTTTGGGCTTTCTTTCCCCTTTCTTTGGGCTGTCATTCCCCTTTCTTTGGGCTTTCTTTCCCCTTTCTTTGGGCTTTCTTTCCCCTTTCTTTGGCCTTTCTTTGGGCTTTCTTTGGGCTTTCTTTGGGCCTTCTTTGGGCTTTCTTTGGGCTTTCTGCGGGCTTTCTTTGGGCTTTCCTTGGGCTTTCTTTGGGCTTTCTTTGGGTTTTCTTTCCCCTTTCTTTCCACTTTCTTTGGGCTTTCTTTGGGCTTTCTTTCCCCTTTCTTTGGGCTTTCTTTCCCCTTTCTTTGGGCTTTCTTTCCCCTTTCTTTGGGCTTTCTTTCCCCTTTCTTTGGGCTGTCATTCCCCTTTCTTTGGGCTTTCTTTCCCCTTTCTTTGGGTTTTCTTTGGGCTTTCTTTGGGCATTCTTTGGGCTTTCTTTGGGCTTTCTCTGGGCTTTCTTTCCCCTTTCTTTGGGCTTTCTTTCCCCTTTCTTTGGTCTTTCTTTCCCCTTTCTTTGGGCTTTTTTTCCCCTTTCTTTCCCCTTTCTTTGGCCTTTCTTTCCCCTTTCTTTGGGCTTTCTTTGGGCTTTCTTTGGGCTTTCTTTGGGCTTTCTTTGGGCTTTCTTTGGGCTTTCTGTGGGCTTTCTTTGGGCTTTCTTTCCCCTTTCTTTGGGCTTTCCTTGGGCTTTCATTGGGCTTTCTTTTGGCTTTCTGTGGGCTTTCTTTGGGCTTTCTTTGGGCTTTCTTTCCCCTTTCTTTGGGCTTTCTTTCCCCTTTCTTTGGGCTTTCTTTCCCCTTTCTTTTGGCTTTCTTTCCCCTTTCTTTGGGCTTTCTTTCCCCTTTCTTTGGGCTTTCCTTGGGCTTTCTTTGGGCTTTCTTTGGGCTTTCTTTCCCCTTTCTTTCCACTTTCTTTGGGCTTCCTTTGGGCTTTCTTTCCCCTTTCTTTGGGCTTTCTTTTCCCTTTCTTTGGGCTTTCTTTCCCCTTTCTTTGGGCTTTCTTTCTCCTTTCTTTGGGCTTTCTTTCCCCTTTCTTTGGGCTTTCTTTCCCCTTTCTTTGGCCTTTCTTTGGGCTTTCTTTGGGCTTTCTTTGGGCCTTCTTTGGGCTTTCTTTGGGCTTTCTGTGGGCTTTCTTTGGGCTTTCCTTGGGCTTTCTTTGGGTTTTCTTTCCCCTTTCTTTCCACTTTCTTTGGGCTTTCTTTGGGCTTTCTTTGGGCTTTCTTTCCCCTTTCTTTGGGCTTTCTTTCCCCTTTCTTTGGGCTTTCTTTCCCCTTTCTTTGGGCTTTCTTTCCCCTTTCTTTGGGCTTTCTTTCCCTTTTCTTTGGGCTTTCTTTGGGCTTTCTTTGGGCTTTCTTTGGGCTTTCTTTGGGCTTTCTCTGGGCTTTCTTTCCCCTTTCTTTGGGCTTTCTTTCCCCTTTCTTTGGGCTTTCATTCCCCTTTCTTTGGTCTTTCTTTCCCCTTTCTTTGGGCTTTTTTTCCCCTTTCTTTGGGCTTTCTTTGAGCTTTCTTTCCCCTTTCTTTGGGCTTTCTTTCCCCTTTCTTTGGGCTTTCTTTGCGTTTTCTTTCCCCTTTCTTTTAGCTTTCTTTGGGCTTTCTTTCCCCTTTCTTTGTGGTTTCTTTGGGCTTTCTTTGGGCTTTCTTTCCCCTTTCTTTGGCCTTTCTTTGGGCTTTCTTTGGGCTTTCTTACCCCTTTCTTTGGGCTTTCTTTCCCCTTTCTTTGGGCTTTATTTCCCCTTTCTTTGGGCTTTCTTTCCCCTTTCCTTGGGCTGTCATTCCCCTTTCTTTGGGCTTTCTTTACCCTTTCTTTGGGCTTTCTTTGGGCTTTCTTTCCCCTTTCTTTGGGGTTTCTTTGGGCTTTCTTTCCCCTTTCTTTGGCTTTCTTTCCCCTTTCTTTCCCCTTTCTGTGGGCTTTCTTTTCCCTTTCTTTCCCCTTTCTTTGGGCTTTGTTTCCCCTTTCTTTCGTCTTTCTTTCCCCTTTCTTTGGGCTTTCTTTGGGCTTTCTTTCCCCTTTCTTTGGGCTTTCTTTCCCCTTTCTTTCCCCTTTCTTTGGGCTTTCTTTGGGCTTTCTTTCCCCTTTCTTTGGGCTTTCTTTGGGCTTTCTTTGGCTTTCTTTGGGCTTTCTTTCCCCTTTCTTTGGGCTTTCTTTCCCCTTTCTGTGTGCTTTCTTTGGGCTTTCTTTGGGCTTTCTTTGGGCTTTCTTTGGGCTTTCTTTCCCCTTTCTTTGGGCTTTCCTTGGGCTTTCTTTGGGCTTTCTTTGGGCTTTCTTTCCCCTTTCTTTCCACTTTCTTTGGGCTTCCTTTGGGCTTTCCTTCCCCTTTCTTTGGCTTTCTTTCCCCTTTCTTGGGCTTTCTTTCCCCTTTCTTTTGCTGTCATTCCCTTTCTTTGGGCTTTCTTTCCCCTTTGTTTGGGCTTTCCTTGGGCTTTCTTTGGGGTTTCTTTGGGCTTTCTTTCCCCTTTCTTTCCACTTTCTTTGGGCTTTCTTTGGGCTTTCTTTGGGCTTTCTTTCCCCTTTCTTTGGGCTTTCTTTCCCCTTTCTTTGGGCTTTCTTTCCCCTTTCTTTGGGGTTTCTTTGGGCTTTCTTTCCCCTTTCTTTGGGCTTTCTTTGGGCTTTCTTTCCCCTTTCTTTGGGCTGTCATTCCCCTTTCTTTGGGCTTTCTTTCCCCTTTCTTTGGGATTTCTTTCCCCTTTCTTTGGCCTTTCTTTGGGCTTTCTTTGGGCTTTCTTTGGGCTTTCTTTGGGCTTTCTGTGGGCTTTCTTTGGGCTTTCTTTGGCTTTCTTTGGGCTTTCTTTCCACTTTCTTTGGGCTTTCTTTGGGCTTTCTTTCCCCTTTCTTTGGGCTTTCTTTGGGCTTTCTTTGGGCTTTCTTTGTGCTTTCTTTCCCCTTTCTTTGGCTTTCTTTGGGCTTTCTTTCCCCTTTCTTTGGGCTTTCTTTCCCCTTTCTTTGGGCTTTCTTTGCGCTTTCTGTGGGCTTTCTTTGGGCTTTCTTTGGGTTTTCTTTGGGCTTTCTTTCCCCTTTCTTTGGCTTTCTTTCCCCTTTCTTTGGGCTTTCTTTGGGCTTTCTTTCCCTTTCTTTGGCTTTGTTTCCCCTTCCTTTGGGCTTCCTTTGGGCTTTCTTTCCCCTTTCTTTGGGCTTTCTTTCCCCTTTCTTTGGGTTTCTTTTGGCTTTCTTTCCCCTTTCTTTGGGCTTTCTTTGGGCTTTCTTTCCCCTTTCTTTCCCCTTTCTGTGGGCTTTCTTTTCCCTTTCTTACCCCTTTCTTTGGGCTTTCTTTGGGCTTTCTTTGGGCTTCCTTTCCCTTTCTTTGGGCTTTCTTTGGCTTTCTTTCCCCTTTCTTTGGGCTTTCTTTCCCCTTTCTTTCCCCATTCTTTGGGCTTTCTTTGGGCTTTCTTTCCCCTTTCTTTGGGCTTTCTTTGGCTTTCTTTCCCCTTTCTTTGGGCTTTCTTTCCCCTTCTGTGGGCTTTCTTTGGGCTATCTTTGGGCTTTCTTTGGGCTTTATTTGGGCTTTCTTTGGGCTTTCTTTCCCCTTTCTTTCCACTTTCTTTGGGCTTTATTTGGGCTTTCTTTGGGCTTTCTTTCCCCTTTCTTTGGGCTTTCTTTCCCCTTTCTTTGGCTTTCCTTCCCCTTTCTTTGGGCTTTCTTTCCCCTTTCTTTGGGCTTTCTTTCCCCTTTCTTTGGGCTGTCATTCCCCTTTCTTTGGGCTTTCTTTCCCCTTTCTTTGGGCTTTCCTTGGGCTTTCTTTGGGGTTTCTTTGGGCTTTCTTTCCCCTTTCTTTGGGCTTTCTTTCCCCTTTCTTTGGGCTTTCTTTCCCCTTTCTTTGGGATTTCTTTCCCCTTTCTTTGTGCTTTCTTTCCCCTTTCTTTGGGCTTTCTTTCCCCTTTCTTTGGGCTTTCTTTCCCCTTTCTTTGGGCTGTCATTCCCCTTTCTTTGGGCTTTCTTTCCCCTTTCTTTGGGCTTTCTTTCCCCTTTCATTGGCCTTTCTTTGGGCTTTCTTTGGCTTTCCCTGGCTTTCTTTGGGCTTTCTGTGGGCTTTCTTTGGGCTTTCTTTGGGCTTTCTTTGGGCTTTCTTTCGCCTTTCTTTGGGCTTTCTTTGGGCTTTCTTTCCCCTTTCTTTGGGCTTTCTTTCCCCTTTCTTTGGGCTTCCTTTCCCTTTCTTTGGGCTTTCTTTGGGCTTTCTTTGGGCTTTCTGTGGGCTTTCTTTGGGCTTTCTTTGGGTTTTCTTTGGGCTTTCTTTCCCCTTTCTTTGTACTTTTTTTGGGCTTTCTTTCCTCTTTCTTTGGGCTTTCTTTGGGCTTTCTTTCCCCTTTCTTAGGCTTTCTTTGGCTTCTTTCCCCTTTCTTTGGGCTTTCTTTCCCCTTTCTTTGGGCTTTCTTTGGGCTTTCTTTGGGCTTTCTTTGGGCTTTCTTTCCCCTTTCTTTGGGCTTTTCTTTCCCCTTTCTGTGTGCTTTCTTGGGCTTTCTTTGGGCTTTCTTTGGGCTTTCTTTGGGCTTTCTTTGGGCTTTCTTTCCCCTTTCTTTGGGCTTTCCTGGGCTTTCTTTGGGCTTTCTTTGGGCTTTCTTTCCCCTTTCTCTCCACTTTCTTTGGGCTTTCTTTGGGCTTTCTTTCCCCTTTCTTTGGGCTTTCTTTCCCCTTTCTTTGGGCTTTCTTTCCCCTTTCTTTGGGCTGTCATTCCCCTTTCTTTGGGCTTTCTTTCCCCTTTGTTTGGGCTTTCCTTGGGCTTTCTTTGGGGTTTCTTTGGGCTTTCTTTCCCCTTTCTTTCCACTTTCTTTGGCTTTCTTTGGGCTTTCTTTGGGCTTTCTTTCCCCTTTCTTTGGGCTTTCTTTCCCCTTTCTTTGGGCTTTCTTTCCCCTTTCTTTGGGGTTTCTTGGGCTTTCTTTCCCATTTCTTTGGGCTTTCTTTCCCCTTTCTTTGGGCTTCCTTTCCCCTTTCTTTGGCTTTCTTTGGGCTTTCTTTGGGCTTTCTGTGGGCTTTCTTTGGGCTTTCTTTGGGTTTTTCTTTGGGCTTTCTTTCCCTTTCTTTGTGCTTTTTTTGGGCTTTCTTTCCTCTTTCTTTGGGCTTTCTTTGGGCTTTCTTTCCCCTTTCTTTAGGCTTTCTTTGGGCTTTCTTTCCCCTTTCTTTGGGCTTTCTTTCCCCTTTCTTTGGGCTGTCATTCCCCTTTTCTTGGGCTTTCTTTCCCCTTTCTTTGGGCTTTCTTTCCCTTTCTTTGGGCTTTCTTTGGCTTTCTTTCCCCTTTCTTTGGGCTTTGTTTCCCCTTTCTTTGGGCTTTCTTTGGGCTTTCTTTCCCCTTTCTTTGGGCTTTCTTTGGGCTTTCTTTCCCCTTTCTTTGGGCTTTCTTTCCCTTTCTTTGGCCTTTCTTTGGGCTTTCTTTCCCCTTTCTTTGGGCTTTCTTTCCCCCTTTCTTTGGGCTTTCTTTGGGCTTTCTTTGGGCTTTCTTTGGGCTTTCTTTCCCTTTTCTTTCCACTTTCTTTGGGCTTTCTTTGGGCTTTCTTTCGGCTTTCTATCCCCTTTCTTTGGGCTTTCTTTGGGCTTTCTTTGGGCTTTCTTTGGGCTTTCTTTGGACTTTCTTTGGGCTTTCTTTGGGCTTTCATTCCCCTTTCTTTGGGGCTTTCTTTGGGCATTCTTTCCCCTTTCTTTGGGCTTTCTTTGGGCTTTCTTTCCCCTTTCTTTGGGCTTTCTTTGGGCTTTCTTTCCCCTTTCTTTGGGCTTTCTGTCCCCTTTCTTTGGGCTTTCTTTCTCCTTTCTTTGGGCTTTCTTTGGGCTTTCTTTCCCCTTTCTTTGGGCTTTCTTCCCCTTTCTTTGGGCTTTGTTTCCCCTTTATTTGGGCTTTCTTTCCCCTTTCTTTGGGCTTTCTTTGCGCTTTCTTTCCCCTTTCTTTGGGCTTTCTTTGGGCTTTCTTTGGGCTTTCTTCCGCTTTCTTTGGGCTTTCTTTCCCCTTTCTTTGTTCTTTCTTTGGGCTTTCTTTGGGCTTTCTTTCCTCTTTCTTTGGGCTTTCTTTCCCCTTTCTTTGGGCTTTCTTTCCCCTTTCTTTGGGCTTTCTTTCCCCTTTCTGTGGGCTTTCTTTGGGCTTTCTTTCCCCTTTCTTTGGGCTTTCTTTCCCCTTTCTTTGTTCTTTCTTTCCCCTTTCTTTGGGCTTTCCTTGGGCTTTCTTTGGGCTTTCTTTGGGCTTTCTTTCCCCTTTCTTTCCACTTTCTTTGGGCTTTCTTTGGGCTTTCTTTCCCCTTTCTTTCCACTTTCTTTGGGCTTTCTTTGGGCTTTCTTTCCCCTTTCTTTGGGCTTTCTTTCCCTTTCTTTGGGCTTTCTTTCCCCTTTCTTTGGGCTTTCTTTCCCCTTTCTTTGCGCTTTCTTTCCTGTTTCTTGGGCTGTCATTCCCTTTCTTTGGCTTTCTTTCCCCTTTATTTGGGCTTTCTTCCCCTTTCTTTGGCCTTTCTTTGGGCTTTCTTTGGGCTTTCCTTGGGTTTTCTTTGGGCTTTCTTGGGCCTTTCCGTGGGCTTTCTTTGGGATTTCCGTGGGCTTTCTTTGGGCTTTCTTTGGGTTTTCTTATTCCTTTCTTTCCACTTTCTTTGGGCTTTCTTTGGGCTTTCTTTCCCCTTTCTTTGGGCTTTCTTTCCCTTTCTTTGGGCTTTCTTTGGGCTTTCTTTCCCCTTTCTGTGGGCTTTCTTTGGGCTTTCTTTGGGCTTTCTGTGGGCTTTCTTTGGGCTTTCTTTCCCCTTTCTTTGGGCTTTCTTTCCCCTTTCTTTGGGCTTTCCTTGGGCTTTCTTTGGGCTTTCTTTGGGCTTTCTTTCCCCTTTCTTTGGGCTTTCTTTGGGCTTTCTTTGGGCTTTCTTTGGGCTTTCTTTCCCCTTTCTTTCCACTTTCTTTGGGCTTTCTTTGGGCTTTCTTTCCCCTTTCTTTGGGCTGTCATTCCCCTTTCTTTGGGCTTTCTTTCCCCTTTCTTTGGGCTTTCTTTCCCCTTTCTTTGGCCTTTCTTTGGGCTTTCTTTGGGCTTTCTTTGGGCCTTCTTTGGGCTTTCTTTGGGCTTTCTGCGGGCTTTCTTTGGGCTTTCCTTGGGCTTTCTTTGGGCTTTCTTTGGGTTTTCTTTCCCCTTTCTTTCCACTTTCTTTGGGCTTTCTTTGGGCTTTCTTTCCCCTTTCTTTGGGCTTTCTTTCCCCTTTCTTTGGGCTTTCTTTCCCCTTTCTTTGGGCTTTCTTTCCCCTTTCTTTGGGCTGTCATTCCCCTTTCTTTGGGCTTTCTTTCCCCTTTCTTTGGGTTTTCTTTGGGCTTTCTTTGGGAATTCTTTGGGCTTTCTTTGGGCTTTCTCTGGGCTTTCTTTCCCCTTTCTTTGGGCTTTCTTTCCCCTTTCTTTGGTCTTTCTTTCCCCTTTCTTTGGGCTTTTTTTCCCCTTTCTTTCCCCTTTCTTTGGCCTTTCTTTCCCCTTTCTTTGGGCTTTCTTTGGGCTTTCTTTGGGCTTTCTTTGGGCTTTCTTTGGGCTTTCTTTGGGCTTTCTGTGGGCTTTCTTTGGGCTTTCTTTCCCCTTTCTTTGGGCTTTCCTTGGGCTTTCATTGGGCTTTCTTTTGGCTTTCTGTGGGCTTTCTTTGGGCTTTCTTTGGGCTTTCTTTGGGCTTTCTTTGGGCTTTCTTTCCCCTTTCTTTGGGCTTTCTTTCCCCTTTCTTTTGGCTTTCTTTCCCCTTTCTTTGGGCTTTCTTTCCCCTTTCTTTGGGCTTTCCTTGGGCTTTCTTTGGGCTTTCTTTGGGCTTTCTTTCCCCTTTCTTTCCACTTTCTTTGGGCTTCCTTTGGGCTTTCTTTCCCCTTTCTTTGGGCTTTCTTTTCCCTTTCTTTGGGCTTTCTTTCCCCTTTCTTTGGGCTTTCTTTCTCCTTTCTTTGGGCTTTCTTTCCCCTTTCTTTGGGCTTTCTTTCCCCTTTCTTTGGCCTTTCTTTGGGCTTTCTTTGGGCTTTCTTTGGGCCTTCTTTGGGCTTTCTTTGGGCTTTCTGTGGGCTTTCTTTGGGCTTTCCTTGGGCTTTCTTTGGGTTTTCTTTCCCCTTTCTTTCCACTTTCTTTGGGCTTTCTTTGGGCTTTCTTTGGGCTTTCTTTCCCCTTTCTTTGGGCTTTCTTTCCCCTTTCTTTGGGCTTTCTTTCCCCTTTCTTTGGGCTTTCTTTCCCCTTTCTTTGGGCTTTCTTTCCCTTTTCTTTGGGCTTTCTTTGGGCTTTCTTTGGGCTTTCTTTGGGCTTTCTTTGGGCTTTCTCTGGGCTTTCTTTCCCCTTTCTTTGGGCTTTCTTTCCCCTTTCTTTGGGCTTTCATTCCCCTTTCTTTGGTCTTTCTTTCCCCTTTCTTTGGGCTTTTTTTCCCCTTTCTTTGGGCTTTCTTTGAGCTTTCTTTCCCCTTTCTTTGGGCTTTCTTTCCCCTTTCTTTGGGCTTTCTTTGCGTTTTCTTTCCCCTTTCTTTTAGCTTTCTTTGGGCTTTCTTTCCCCTTTCTTTGTGGTTTCTTTGGGCTTTCTTTGGGCTTTCTTTCCCCTTTCTTTGGCCTTTCTTTGGGCTTTCTTTGGGCTTTCTTACCCCTTTCTTTGGGCTTTCTTTCCCCTTTCTTTGGGCTTTATTTCCCCTTTCTTTGGGCTTTCTTTCCCCTTTCCTTGGGCTGTCATTCCCCTTTCTTTGGGCTTTCTTTACCCTTTCTTTGGGCTTTCTTTGGGCTTTCTTTCCCCTTTCTTTGGGGTTTCTTTGGGCTTTCTTTCCCCTTTCTTTGGGCTTTCTTTGGGCTTTCTTTCCCCTTTCTTTCCCCTTTCTGTGGGCTTTCTTTTCCCTTTCTTTCCCCTTTCTTTGGGCTTTGTTTCCCCTTTCTTTCGTCTTTCTTTCCCCTTTCTTTGGGCTTTCTTTGGGCTTTCTTTCCCCTTTCTTTGGGCTTTCTTTCCCCTTTCTTTCCCCTTTCTTTGGGCTTTCTTTGGGCTTTCTTTCCCCTTTCTTTGGGCTTTCTTTGGGCTTTCTTTGGGCTTTCTTTGGGCTTTCTTTCCCCTTTCTTTGGGCTTTCTTTCCCCTTTCTGTGTGCTTTCTTTGGGCTTTCTTTGGGCTTTCTTTGGGCTTTCTTTGGGCTTTCTTTGGGCTTTCTTTCCCCTTTCTTTGGGCTTTCCTTGGGCTTTCTTTGGGCTTTCTTTGGGCTTTCTTTCCCCTTTCTTTCCACTTTCTTTGGGCTTCCTTTGGGCTTTCCTTCCCCTTTCTTTGGGCTTTCTTTCCCCTTTCTTTGGGCTTTCTTTCCCCTTTCTTTTGGCTGTCATTCCCCTTTCTTTGGGCTTTCTTTCCCCTTTGTTTGGGCTTTCCTTGGGCTTTCTTTGGGGTTTCTTTGGGCTTTCTTTCCCCTTTCTTTCCACTTTCTTTGGGCTTTCTTTGGGCTTTCTTTGGGCTTTCTTTCCCCTTTCTTTGGGCTTTCTTTCCCCTTTCTTTGGGCTTTCTTTCCCCTTTCTTTGGGGTTTCTTTGGGCTTTCTTTCCCCTTTCTTTGGGCTTTCTTTGGGCTTTCTTTCCCCTTTCTTTGGGCTGTCATTCCCCTTTCTTTGGGCTTTCTTTCCCCTTTCTTTGGGATTTCTTTCCCCTTTCTTTGGCCTTTCTTTGGGCTTTCTTTGGGCTTTCTTTGGGCTTTCTTTGGGCTTTCTGTGGGCTTTCTTTGGGCTTTCTTTGGGCTTTCTTTGGGCTTTCTTTCCACTTTCTTTGGGCTTTCTTTGGGCTTTCTTTCCCCTTTCTTTGGGCTTTCTTTGGGCTTTCTTTGGGCTTTCTTTCCCCTTTCTTTGGGCTTTCTTTCCCCTTTCTTTGGGCTTTCTTTGCGCTTTCTGTGGGCTTTCTTTGGGCTTTCTTTGGGTTTTCTTTGGGCTTTCTTTCCCCTTTCTTTGGGCTTTCTTTCCCCTTTCTTTGGGCTTTCTTTGGGCTTTCTTTCCCCTTTCTTTGGGCTTTGTTTCCCCTTCCTTTGGGCTTCCTTTGGGCTTTCTTTCCCCTTTCTTTGGGCTTTCTTTCCCCTTTCTTTGGGGTTTCTTTTGGCTTTCTTTCCCCTTTCTTTGGGCTTTCTTTGGGCTTTCTTTCCCCTTTCTTTCCCCTTTCTGTGGGCTTTCTTTTCCCTTTCTTACCCCTTTCTTTGGGCTTTCTTTGGGCTTTCTTTGGGCTTCCTTTCCCCTTTCTTTGGGCTTTCTTTGGGCTTTCTTTCCCCTTTCTTTGGGCTTTCTTTCCCCTTTCTTTCCCCATTCTTTGGGCTTTCTTTGGGCTTTCTTTCCCCTTTCTTTGGGCTTTCTTTGGGCTTTCTTTCCCCTTTCTTTGGGCTTTCTTTCCACTTTCTGTGGGCTTTCTTTGGGCTATCTTTGGGCTTTCTTTGGGCTTTATTTGGGCTTTCTTTGGGCTTTCTTTCCCCTTTCTTTCCACTTTCTTTGGGCTTTCTTTGGGCTTTCTTTGGGCTTTCTTTACCCTTTCTTTGGGCTTTCTTTCCCCTTTCTTTGGGCTTTCCTTCCCCTTTCTTTGGGCTTTCTTTCCCCTTTCTTTGGGCTTTCTTTCCCCTTTCTTTGGGCTGTCATTCCCCTTTCTTTGGGCTTTCTTTCCCCTTTCTTTGGGCTTTCCTTGGGCTTTCTTTGGGGTTTCTTTGGGCTTTCTTTCCCCTTTCTTTGGGCTTTCTTTCCCCTTTCTTTGGGCTTTCTTTCCCCTTTCTTTGGGCTTTCTTTCCCCTTTCTTTGGATTTCTTTCCCCTTTCTTTGTGCTTTCTTTCCCCTTTCTTTGGGCTTTCTTTCCCCTTTCTTTGGGCTTTCTTTCCCCTTTCTTTGGGCTGTCATTCCCCTTTCTTTGGGATTCTTTCCCCTTTCTTTGGGCTTTCTTTCCCCTTTCATTGGCCTTTCTTTGGGCTTTCTTTGGGCTTTCTCTGGGCTTTCTTTGGGCTTTCTTTGGGCTTTCTTTGGGCTTTCTTTGGGCTTTCTTTGGGCTTTCTTTCGCCTTTCTTTGGGCTTTCTTTGGGCTTTCTTTCCCCTTTCTTTGGGCTTTCTTTCCCCTTTCTTTGGGCTTCCTTTCCCCTTTCTTTGGGCTTTCTTTGGGCTTTCTTTGGGCTTTCTGTGGGCTTTCTTTGGGCTTTCTTTGGGTTTTCTTTGGGCTTTCTTTCCCCTTTCTTTGTGCTTTTTTTGGGCTTTCTTTCCTCTTTCTTTAGGCTTTCTTTGGGCTTTCTTTCCCCTTTCTTTGGGCTTTCTTTCCCCTTTCTTTGGGCTTTCTTTGGGCTTTCTTTGGGCTTTCTTTGGGCTTTCTTTCCCCTTTCTTTGGGCTTTCTTTCCCCTTTCTGTGTGCTTTCTTTGGGCTTTCTTTGGGCTTTCTTTGGGCTTTCTTTGGGCTTTCTTTGGGCTTTCTTTCCCCTTTCTTTGGGCTTTCCTTGGGCTTTCTTTGGGCTTTCTTTGGGCTTTCTTTCCCCTTTCTTTCCACTTTCTTTGGGCTTTCTTTGGCTTTCTTTCCCCTTTCTTTGGGCTTTCTTTCCCCTTTCTTTGGGCTTTCTTTCCCCTTTCTTTGGGCTGTCATTCCCCTTTCTTTGGGCTTTCTTTCCCCTTTGTTTGGGCTTTCCTTGGGCTTTCTTTGGGGTTTCTTTGGGCTTTCTTTCCCCTTTCTTTCCACTTTCTTTGGGCTTTCTTTGGGCTTTCTTTGGGCTTTCTTTCCCCTTTCTTTGGGCTTTCTTTCCCCTTTCTTTGGGCTTTCTTTCCCCTTTCTTTGGGGTTTCTTTGGGCTTTCTTTCCCCTTTCTTTGGGCTTTCTTTCCCCTTTCTTTGGGCTTCCTTTCCCCTTTCTTTGGGCTTTCTTTGGGCTTTCTTTGGGCTTTCTGTGGGCTTTCTTTGGGCTTTCTTTGGGTTTTCTTTGGGCTTTCTTTCCCCTTTCTTTGTGCTTTTTTTGGGCTTTCTTTCCTCTTTCTTTGGGCTTTCTTTGGGCTTTCTTTCCCCTTTCTTTAGGCTTTCTTTGGGCTTTCTTTCCCCTTTCTTTGGGCTTTCTTTCCCCTTTCTTTGGGCTGTCATTCCCCTTTTCTTGGGCTTTCTTTCCCCTTTCTTTGGGCTTTCTTTCCCCTTTCTTTGGGCTTTCTTTGGGCTTTCTTTCCCCTTTCTTTGGGCTTTGTTTCCCCTTTCTTTGGGCTTTCTTTGGGCTTTCTTTCCCCTTTCTTTGGGCTTTCTTTGGGCTTTCTTTCCCCTTTCTTTGGGCTTTCTTTCCCCTTTCTTTGGCCTTTCTTTGGGCTTTCTTTCCCCTTTCTTTGGGCTTTCTTTCCCCTTTCTTTGGGCTTTCTTTGGGCTTTCTTTGGGCTTTCTTTGGGCTTTCTTTCCCTTTTCTTTCCACTTTCTTTGGGCTTTCTTTGGGCTTTCTTTCGGCTTTCTATCCCCTTTCTTTGGGCTTTCTTTGGGCTTTCTTTGGGCTTTCTTTGGGCTTTCTTTGGACTTTCTTTGGGCTTTCTTTGGGCTTTCATTCCCCTTTCTTTGGGCTTTCTTTGGGCATTCTTTCCCCTTTCTTTGGGCTTTCTTTGGGCTTTCTTTCCCCTTTCTTTGGGCTTTCTTTGGGCTTTCTTTCCCCTTTCTTTGGGCTTTCTGTCCCCTTTCTTTGGGCTTTCTTTCTCCTTTCTTTGGGCTTTCTTTGGGCTTTCTTTCCCCTTTCTTTGGGCTTTCTTTCCCCTTTCTTTGGGCTTTGTTTCCCCTTTATTTGGGCTTTCTTTCCCCTTTCTTTGGGCTTTCTTTGCGCTTTCTTTCCCCTTTCTTTGGGCTTTCTTTGGGCTTTCTTTGGGCTTTCTTTCCGCTTTCTTTGGGCTTTCTTTGGGCTTCCTTTCCCTTTTCTTTGGGCTTTCTTTCCCCTTTCCTTGGGCTTTCTTTTGGGTTTCTTTCCCCTTTCTTTGGGTTTTCTTTCCCCTTTCTTTCCACTTTCTTTGGGCTTTCTTTGGGCTTTCTTTGGGCTTTCTTTCCCCTTTCTTTCCACTTTCTTTGGGCTTTCTTTGGGCTTTCTTTGGGCTTTCTTTCCCCTTTCTTTGCGCTTTCTTTCCCCTTTCTTTGGGCTGTCATTCCCCTTTTTTTGGGCTTTCTTTCCCCTTTCTTTGGGCTTTCTTTCCCCTTTCTTTGGGCTTTCTTTGGGCTTTCTTTCCCCTTTCTTTGGGCTTTCTTTCCCCTTTCTTTGGGCTTTCTTTCCCCTTTCTTTGGGCTGTCATTCCCCTTTCTTTGGGCTTTCTTTCCCCTTTCTTTGGGCTTTCTTTCCCCTTTCTTTGGGCTTTCTTTCCCCTTTCTTTGGGATTTCTTTCCCCTTTCTTTGGGCTTTCTTTCCCCTTTCTTTGGGCTTTCTTTCCCCTTTCTTTGGGCTTTCTTTCCCCTTTCTTTGGGCTTTCTTTCCCCTTTCTTTGGGCTTTCTTTCCCCTTTCTTTGGGCTTTCTTTCCCCTTTCTTTGGCCTTTCTTTGGGCTTTCTTTGGGCTTTCTCTGGGCTTTCTTTTGGCTTTCTGTGGGCTTTCTTTGGGCTTTCTTTGGGCTTTCTTTGGGCTTTCTTTCGCCTTTCTTTGGGCTTTCTTTGGGCTTTCTTTCCCCTTTCTTAGGGCTTTCTTTCCCCTTTATTTGGGCTTTCTTTCCCCTTTCTTTGGGCTTTCTTTGGGCTTTCTTTGGGCTTTCTGTGGGCTTTCTTTGGGCTTTCTTTGGGTTTTCTTTGGGCTTTCTTTCCCCTTTCTTTGTGCTTTCTTTGGGCTTTCTTTCCCCTTTCTTTGGGCTTTCTTTCCCCTTTCTTTAGGCTTTCTTTGGGCTTTCTTTCCCCTTTCTTTGGGCTTTCTTTCCCCTTTCTTTGGGCTTTCTTTCCCCATTTCTTTCCCCTTTCTTTGGGCTTTCTTTGGGCTTTCTTTCCCCTTTCTTTGGGCTTTCTTTGGGCTTTCTTTCCCCTTTCTTTGGGCTTTGTTTCCCCTTTCTTTGGGCTTTCTTTGGGCTTTCTTTCCCCTTTCTTTGGGCTTTCTTTGGGCTTTCTTTCCCCTTTCTTTGGGCTTTCTTTCCCCTTTCTTTGGCCTTTCTTAGGGCTTTCTTTCCCCTTTCTTTGGGCTTTCTTTCCCCTTTCTTTGGGCTTTTTTTGGGCTTTCTTTGGGCTTTCTTTCCCTTTTCTTTCCACTTTCTTTGGGCTTTCTTTGGGCTTTCTTTCGGCTTTCTTTCCCCTTTCTTTGGGCTTTCTTTGGGCTTTCTTTCCCCTTTCTTTGGGCTTTCTTTGGTCTTTCTTTGGGCTTTCTTTGGACTTTCTTTGGGCTTTCTTTGGGATTTCATTCCCCTTTCTTTGGGCTTTCTTTGGGCATTCTTTCCCCTTTCTTTGGGCTTTCTTTGGGATTTCTTTCCCCTTTCTTTGGGCTTTCTTTGGGCTTTCTTTCCCCTTTCTTTGGGCTTTCTGTCCCCTTTCTTTGGGCTTTCATTCTCCTTTCTTTGGGCTTTCTTTGGGCTTTCTTTCCCCTTTCTTTGGGCTTTCTTTCCCCTTTCTTTGGGCTTTGTTTCCCCTTTCTTTGGGCTTTCTTTCCCCTTTCTTTGGGCTTTCTTTGCGCTTTCTTTCCCCTTTCTTTGGCTTTCTTTGGGCTTTCTTTGGGCTTTCTTTCCGCTTTCCTTGGGCTTTCTTTGGGCTTTCTTTCCCTTTTCTTTGGGCTTTCTTTCCCCTTTCCTTGGGCTTTCTTTGGGGTTTCTTTCCCATTTCTTTTGGTTTTCTTTCCCCATTCTTTGGGCTGTCTTTCCCCTTTCTTTGGGCTTTCTTTCCCCTTTCTTTGGGCTTTCTTTCCCTTTTCTTTGGGCTTTCCTTGGGCTTTCTTTGGGCTTTCTTTGGGCTTTCTTTGGGCTTTCTTTCCCCTTTTTTTGGGCTTTCTTTCCCCTTTCTTTGGGCTTTCTTTCCCATTTCTTTGGGCTTTCTTTGGGCTTTCTTTCCCCTTTCTTTGGGCTTTCTTTCCCCTTTCTTTGGGCTTTCTTTCCCCTTTCTTTGGGCTTTGTTTCCACTTTCTTTGGGCTTTCTTTCCCCTTTCTTTGGGCTTTCTTTCCCCTTTCTTTCCCCTTTCTTTGGGCTTTCTTTGGGCTTTCTTTGGGCTTTCTTTCCGCATTCTTTGGGCTTTCTTTGGGCTTTCTTTCCCTTTTCTTTGGGCTTTCTTTCCCCTTTCTTTGGGCTTTCTTTGGGCTTTCTTTCCCCTTCTTTGGGTTTTCTTTCCCCTTTCTTTGGGCTTTCTTTCCCCTTTCTTTGGGCTTTCTTTCCCCTTTCTTTGGGCTTTCTTTCCCTTTTCTTTGGGCTTTCTTTGGGCTTTCTTTGGGCTTTCTTTGGGCTTTCTCTGGGCTTTCTTTCCCCTTTTTTTGTTCTTTCTTTCCCCTTTCTTTGGGCTTTCTTAACCCTTTCTTTGGGCTTTCTTTCCCTTTCTTTGGGCTTTCTTTCCCCTTTCTTTGGGCTTTCTTTCTCCTTTCATTGGGCTTTCTTTGAGCTTTCTTTCCCCTTTCTTTGGGCTTTCTTTCCCCTTTCTATGGGCTTTCTTTCCCCTTTCTTTGGGCTTTCTTTCCCCTTTCTTTGGGCTTTCTTTCCCCTTTCCTTGGGCTTTCTTTGGGCTTTCTTTCCCCTTTCTTTGGGTTTTCTTTCCCCTTTCTTTGGGCTGTCTTTCCCCTTTCTTTGGGCTTTCTTTCCCTTTCTTTGGGCTTTCTTTCGTTTTCTTTGGGCTTTCTTTGGGCTTTCTTTGGGCTTTCTTTGGGCTTTCTCTGGGCTTTCATTCCCTTTCTTTGGGCTTTTTTTCCCCTTTCTTTGGGCTTTCTTTCCCCTTTCTTTGGGCTTTCTTTGGTCTTTCTTTGGGCTTTCTTTGGACTTTCTTTGGGCTTTCTTTGGGATTTCATTCCCTTTCTTTGGGCTTTCTTTGGGCATTCTTTCCCCTTTCTTTGGGCTTTCTTTGGGATTTCTTTCCCCTTTCTTGGGGCTTTCTTTGGCTTTCTTTCCCCTTTCTTTGGGCTTTCTTTGGGCTTTTTTTCCCCTTTCTTTGGGCTTTCTTTGAGCTTTCTTTCCCCTTTCTTTGGGCTTTCTTTCCCCTTTCTTTGGGCTTTCTTTGCGTTTTCTTTCCCCTTTCTTTTAGCTTTCTTTGGGCTTTCTTTCCCCTTTCTTTGTGGTTTCTTTGGGCTTTCTTTGGGCTTTCTTTCCCCTTTCTTTGGCCTTTCTTTCGGCTTTCTTTGGGCTTTCTTACCCCTTTCTTTGGGCTTTCTTTCCCCTTTCTTTGGGCTTTATTTCCCCTTTCTTTGGGCTTTCTTTCCCCTTTCCTTGGGCTGTCATTCCCCTTTCTTTGGCTTTCTTAACCCTTTCTTTGGGCTTTCTTTGGGCTTTCTTTCCCCTTTCTTTGGGGTTTCTTTGGGTTTTCTTTCCCCTTTCTTTGGGCTTTCTTTGGGCTTTCTTTCCCATTTCTTTCCCCTTTCTGTGGGCTTTCTTTTCCCTTTCTTTCCCCTTTCTTTGGGCTTTGTTTCCCCTTTCTTTCGTCTTTCTTTCCCCTTTCTTTGGTCTTTCTTTGGGCTTTCTTTCCCTTTCTTTGGGCTTTCTTTCCCCTTTCTTTCCCCTTTCTTTGGGCTTTCTTTGGGCTTTCTTTCCCCTTTCTTTGGGCTTTCTTTGGGCTTTCTTTGGGTTTCTTTCCCCTTTCTTTGGGCTTTCTTTCCCTTTCTGTGTGCTTTCTTTGGGCTTTCTTTGGGCTTTCTTTGGCTTTCTTTGGGCTTTCTTTCCCCTTTCTTTGGGCTTTCTTTGGGCTTTCTTTCCCCTTTCTTTGGGCTTTCTTTCCCCTTTCTGTGGGCTTTCTTTGGGCTATCTTTGGGCTTTCTTTGGGCTTTATTTGGGCTTTCTTTGGGCTTTCTTTCCCCTTTCTTTCACTTTCTTTGGGCTTTCTTTGGGCTTTCTTTGGGCTTTCTTTCCCCTTTCTTTGGCTTTCTTTCCCCTTTCTTTGGGCTTTCTTTCCCCTTTCTTTGGGCTTTCTTTCCCCTTTCTTTGGGCTTTCTTTCCCCTTTCTTTGGGCTGTCATTCCCCTTTCTTTGGGCTTTCTTTCCCCTTTCTTTGGGCTTTCCTTGGGCTTTCTTTGGGGTTTCTTTGGGCTTTCTTTCCCCTTTCTTTGGGCTTTCTTTCCCCTTTCTTTGGGCTTTCTTTCCCCTTTCTTTGGGCTTTCTTTCCCCTTTCTTTGGGATTTCTTTCCCCTTTCTTTGTGCTTTCTTTCCCCTTTCTTTGGGCTTTCTTTCCCTTTCTTTGGGCTTTCTTTCCCCTTTCTTTGGGCTGTCATTCCCCTTTCTTTGGGCTTTCTTTCCCCTTTCTTTGGGCTTTCTTTCCCCTTTCATTGGCCTTTCTTTGGGCTTTCTTTGGGCTTTCTCTGGGCTTTCTTTGGGCTTTCTTTGGGCTTTCTTTGGGCTTTCTTTCGCCTTTCTTTGGGCTTTCTTTGGGCTTTCTTTCCCCTTTCTTTGTGCTTTCTTTCCCCTTTCTTTGGGCTTCCTTTCCCCTTTCTTTGGGCTTTCTTTGGGCTTTCTTTGGGCTTTCTGTGGGCTTTCTTTGGGCTTTCTTTGGGTTTTCTTTGGGCTTTCTTTCCCCTTTCTTTGTGCTTTTTTTGGCTTTCTTTCCTCTTTCTTTGGGCTTTCTTTGGGCTTCTTTCCCCTTTCTTTAGGCTTTCTTTGGGCTTTCTTTCCCCTTTCTTTGGCTTTCTTTCCCCTTTCTTTGGGCTGTCATTCCCCTTTTCTTGGGCTTTCTTTCCCCTTTCTTTGGGCTTTCTTTCCCCTTTCTTTGGGCTTTCTTTGGGCTTTCTTTCCCCTTTCTTTGGGCTTTGTTTCCCCTTTCTTTGGGCTTTCTTTGCGCTTTCTTTCCCCTTTCTTTGGGCTTTCTTTGGGCTTTCTTTCCCCTTTTCTTTGGGCTTTCTTTCCCCTTTCTTTGGCCTTTCTTTGGGCTTTCTTTCCCCTTTCTTTGGGCTTTCTTTCCCCTTTCTTTGGGCTTTCTTTGGGCTTTCTTTGGGCTTTCTTTGGGCTTTCTTTCCCTTTTCTTTCCACTTTCTTTGGGCTTTCTTTGGGCTTTCTTTCGGCTTTCTATCCCCTTTCTTTGGGCTTTCTTTGGGCTTTCTTTGGGCTTTCTTTGGGCTTTCTTTGGACTTTCTTTGGGCTTTCTTTGGGCTTTCATTCCCCTTTCTTTGGGCTTTCTTTGGGCATTCTTTCCCCTTTCTTTGGGCTTTCTTTGGCTTTCTTTCCCCTTTCTTTGGGCTTTCTTTGGGCTTTCTTTCCCCTTTCTTTGGGCTTTCTGTCCCCTTTCTTTGGGCTTTCTTTCTCCTTTCTTTGGGCTTTCTTTGGGCTTTCTTTCCCCTTTCTTTGGGCTTTCTTTCCCCTTTCTTTGGGCTTTGTTTCCCCTTTATTTGGGCTTTCTTTCCCCTTTCTTTGGGCTTTCTTTGCGCTTTCTTTCCCCTTTCTTTGGGCTTTCTTTGGGCTTTCTATGGGCTTTCTTTCCGCTTTCTTTGGGCTTTCTTTGGGCTTTCTTTCCCTTTTCTTTGGGCTTTCTTTCCCCTTTCTTTGGGCTTTCTTTCCCCTTTCTTTCGGCTTTCCTTGGGCTTTCTTTGGGCTTTCTTTGGGCTTTCTTTCCCCTTTCTTTCCACTTTCTTTGGGCTTTCTTTGGCTTTCTTTCCCCTTTCTTTGGGCTTTCTTTCCCCTTTCTTTGGGCTTTCTTTCCCCTTTCTTTGGGCTGTCATTCCCCTTTCTTTGGGCTTTCTTACCCCTTTGTTTGGGCTTTCCTTGGGCTTTCTTTGGGGTTTCTTTGGGCTTTCTTTCCCCTTTCTTTCCACTTTCTTTGGGCTTTCTTTGGGCTTTCTTTGGGCTTTCTTTCCCCTTTCTTTGGGCTTTCTTTCCCCTTTCTTTGGGCTTTCTTTCCCTTTCTTTGGGGTTTCTTTGGGCTTTCTTTCCCCTTTCTTTGGGCTTTCTTTGGCTTTCTTTCCCCTTTCTTTGGGCTGTCATTCCCCTTTCTTTGGGCTTTCTTTCCCCTTTCTTTGGGATTTCTTTCCCCTTTCTTTGGCCTTTCTTTGGGCTTTCTTTGGGCTTTCTTTGGGCTTTCTTTGGGCTTTCTGTGGGCTTTCTTTGGGCTTTCTTTGGGCTTTCTTTGGGCTTTCTTTCCACTTTCTTTGGGCTTTCTTTGGGCTTTCTTTGGGCTTTCTGTGGGCTTTCTTTGGGCTTTCTTTGGGCTTTCTTTGGGCTTTCTTTCCACTTTCTTTGGGCTTTCTTTGGGCTTTCTTTCCCTTTCTTTGGGCTTTCTTTGGGCTTTCTTTGGGCTTTCTTTGTGCTTTCTTTCCCCTTTCTTTGGGCTTTCTTTGGGCTTTCTTTCCCCTTTCTTTGGGCTTTCTTTCCCCTTTCTTTGGGCTTTCTTTGGGCTTTCTTTCCCCTTTCTTTGGGCTTTCTTTCCCCTTTCTTTGGGGTTTCTTTTGGCTTTCTTTCCCCTTTCTTTGGGCTTTCTTTGGGCTTTCTTTCCCCTTTCTTTCCCCTTTCTGTGGGCTTTCTTTTCCCTTTCTTACCCCTTTCTTTGGGCTTTCTTTGGGCTTTCTTTGGGCTTCCTTTCCCCTTTCTTTGGGCTATCTTTGGCCTTTCTTTCCCCTTTCTTTGGGCTTTCTTTCCCCTTTCTTTCCCCATTCTTTGGGCTTTCTTTGGGCTTTCTTTCCCCTTTCTTTGGGCTTTCTTTGGGCTTTCTTTCCCCTTTCTTTGGGCTTTCTTTCCCCTTTCTGTGGGCTTTCTTTGGGCTATCTTTGGGCTTTCTTTGGGCTTTATTTGGGCTTTCTTTGGGCTTTCTTTCCCTTTCTTTCCACTTTCTTTGGGCTTTCTTTGGGCTTTCTTTGGGCTTTCTTTCCCCTTTCTTTGGGCTTTCTTTCCCCTTTCTTTGGGCTTTCTTTCCCCTTTCTTTGGGCTTTCTTTCCCCTTTCTTTGGGCTTTCTTTCCCCTTTCTTTGGGCTGTCATTCCCCTTTCTTTGGGCTTTCTTTCCCCTTTCTTTGGGCTTTCCTTGGGCTTTCTTTGGGGTTTCTTTGGGCTTTCTTTCCCCTTTCTTTGGGCTTTCTTTCCCCTTTCTTTGGGCTTTCTTTGGGCTTTCTTTCCCCTTTCTTTGGGCTTTGTTTCCCCTTCCTTTGGGCTTTCTTTGGGCTTTCTTTCCCCTTTCTTTGGCTTTCTTTCCCCTTTCTTTGGGGTTTCTTTTGGCTTTCTTTCCTCTTTCTTTGGGCTTTCTTTGGGCTTTCTTTCCCCTTTCTTTCCCCTTTCTGTGGGCTTTCTTTTCCCTTTCTTACCCCTTTCTTTGGGCTTTCTTTGGGCTTTCTTTGGGCTTCCTTTCCCCTTTCTTTGGGCTATCTTTGGCCTTTCTTTCCCCTTTCTTTGGGCTTTCTTTCCCCTTTCTTTCCCCATTCTTTGGGCTTTCTTTGGGCTTTCTTTCCCCTTTCTTTGGGCTTTCTTTGGGCTTTCTTTCCCCTTTCTTTGGGCTTTCTTTCCCCTTTCTGTGGGCTTTCTTTGGGCTATCTTTGGGCTTTCTTTGGGCTTTATTTGGGCTTTCTTTGGGCTTTCTTTCCCCTTTCTTTCCACTTTCTTTGGGCTTTCTTTGGGCTTTCTTTGGGCTTTCTTTCCCCTTTCTTTGGGCTTTCTTTCCCCTTTCTTTGGGCTTTCTTTCCCCTTTCTTTGGGCTTTCTTTCCCCTTTCTTTGGGCTTCCTTTCCCCTTTCTTTGGGCTTTCTTTGGGCTTTCTTTGGGCTTTCTGTGGGCTTTCTTTGGGCTTTCTTTGGGTTTTCTTTGGGCTTTCTTTCCCCTTTCTTTGTGCTTTTTTTGGGCTTTCTTTCCTCTTTCTTTGGGCTTTCTTTGGGCTTTCTTTCCCCTTTCGTTAGGCTTTCTTTGGGTTTTCTTTCCCCTTTCTTTGGGCTTTCTTTCCCCTTTCTTTGGGCTGTCATTCCCCTTTTCTTGGGCTTTCTTTCCCCTTTCTTTGGGCTTTCTTTCCCCTTTCTTTGGGCTTTCTTTGGGCTTTCTTTCCCCTTTCTTTGGGCTTTGTTTCCCCTTTCTTTGGGCTTTCTTTGGGCTTTCTTTCCCCTTTCTTTGGGCTTTCTTTGGGCTTTCTTTCCCCTTTCTTTGGGCTTTCTTTCCCCTTTCTTTGGCCTTTCTTTGGGCTTTCTTTCCCCTTTCTTTGGGCTTTCTTTCCCCTTTCTTTGGGCTTTCTTTGGGCTTTCTTTGGGCTTTCTTTGGGCTTTCTTTCCCTTTTCTTTCCACTTTCTTTGGGCTTTCTTTGGGCTTTCTTTCGGCTTTCTATCCCCTTTCTTTGGGCTTTCTTTGGGCTTTCTTTGGGCTTTCTTTGGGCTTTCTTTGGACTTTCTTTGGGCTTTCTTTGGGCTTTCATTCCCCTTTCTTTGGGCTTTCTTTGGGCATTCTTTCCCCTTTCTTTGGGCTTTCTTTGGGCTTTCTTTCCCCTTTCTTTGGGCTTTCTTTGGGCTTTCTTTCCCCTTTCTTTGGGCTTTCTGTCCCCTTTCTTTGGGCTTTCTTTCTCCTTTCTTTGGGCTTTCTTTGGGCTTTCTTTCCCCTTTCTTTGGGCTTTCTTTCCCCTTTCTTTGGGCTTTGTTTCCCCTTTATTTGGGCTTTCTTTCCCCTTTCTTTGGGCTTTCTATGCGCTTTCTTTCCCCTTTCTTTGGGCTTTCTTTGGGCTTTCTATGGGCTTTCTTTCCGCTTTCTTTGGGCTTTCTTTGGGCTTTCTTTCCCTTTTCTTTGGGCTTTCTTTCCCCTTTCCTTGGGCTTTCTTTTGGGTTTCTTTCCCCTTTCTTTGGGTTTTCTTTCCCCTTTCTTTCCACTTTCTTTGGGCTTTCTTTGGGCTTTCTTTGGGCTTTCTTTCCCCTTTCTTTCCACTTTCTTTGGGCTTTCTTTGGGCTTTCTTTGGGCTTTCTTTCCCCTTTCTTTGCGCTTTCTTTCCCCTTTCTTTGGGCTTTCTTTCCCCTTTCTTTGGGCTTTCTTTCCCCTTTCTTTGGGCTTTCTTTCCCCTTTCTTTGGGCTGTCATTCCCCTTTCTTTGGGCTTTCTTTCCCCTTTCTTTGGGCTTTCTTTCACCTTTCTTTGGGCTTTCTTTCCCCTTTCTTTGGGATTTCTTTCCCCTTTCTTTGGGCTTTCTTTCCCATTTCTTTGGGCTTTCTTTCCCCTTTCTTTGGGCTTTCTTTCCCCTTTCTTTGGGCTTCCTTTCCCCTTTCTTTGGGCTTTCTTTCCCCTTTCTTTGGGCTTTCTTTCCCCTTTCTTTGGCCTTTCTTTGGGCTTCCTTTGGGCTTTCTCTGGGCTTTCTTTTGGCTTTCTGTGGGCTTTCTTTGGGCTTTCTTTGGGCTTTCTTTGGGCTTTCTTTCGCCTTTCTTTGGGCTTTCTTTGGCCTTTCTTTCCCCTTTCTTTGGGCTTTCTTTCCCCTTTCTTTGGGCTTTCTTTCCCCTTTCTTTGGACTTTCTTTGGGCTTTCTTTGGGCTTTCTGTGGGCTTTCTTTGGGCTTTCTTTGGGTTTTCTTTGGGCTTTCTTTCCCCTTTCTTTGTGCTTTCTTTGGGCTTTCTTTCCCCTTTCTTTGGGCTTTCTTTCCCCTTTCTTTAGGCTTTCTTTGGGCTTTCTTTCCCCTTTCTTTGGGCTTTCTTTCCCCTTTCTTTGGGCTGTCATTCCCCTTTCCTTGGGCTTTCTTTCCCCTTTCTTTGGGCTTTCTTTCCCCTTTCTTTGGGCTTTCTTTGGGCTTTCTTTCCCCTTTCTTTGGGCTTTGTTTCCCCTTTCTTTGGGCTTTCTTTGGGCTTTCTTTCCCCTTTCTTTGGGCTTTCTTTGGGCTTTCTTTCCCCTTTCTTTGGGCTTTCTTTCCCCTTTCTTTGGCCTTTCTTAGGGCTTTCTTTCCCCTTTCTTTGGGCTTTCTTTCCCCTTTCTTTGGGCTTTCTTTCCCCTTTCTTTGGGCTTTCTTTCCCCTTTCTTTGGGATTTCTTTCCCCTTTCTTTGGGCTTTCTTTCCCATTTCTTTGGGCTTTCTTTCCCCTTTCTTTGGGCTTTCTTTCCCCTTTCTTTGGGCTTTCTTTCCCCTTTCTTTGGGCTTTCTTTCCCCTTTCTTTGGGCTTTCTTTCCCCTTTCTTTGGCCTTTCTTTGGGCTTTCTTTGGGCTTTCTCTGGGCTTTCTTTTGGCTTTCTGTGGGCTTTCTTTGGGCTTTCTTTGGGCTTTCTTTGGGCTTTCTTTCGCCTTTCTTTGGGCTTTCTTTGGGCTTTCTTTCCCCTTTCTTAGGGCTTTCTTTCCCCTTTCTTTGGGCTTTCTTTCCCCTTTCTTTGGGCTTTCTTTGGGCTTTCTTTGGGCTTTCTGTGGGCTTTCTTTGGGCTTTCTTTGGGTTTTCTTTGGGCTTTCTTTCCCCTTTCTTTGTGCTTTCTTTGGGCTTTCTTTCCCCTTTCTTTGGGCTTTCTTTCCCCTTTCTTTAGGCTTTCTTTGGGCTTTCTTTCCCCTTTCTTTGGGCTTTCTTTCCCCTTTCTTTGGGCTGTTATTCCCCTTTCCTTGGGCTTTCTTTCCCCTTTCTTTGGGCTTTCTTTCCCCTTTCTTTGGGCTTTCTTTGGGCTTTCTTTCCCCTTTCTTTGGGCTTTGTTTCCCCTTTCTTTGGGCTTTCTTTGGGCTTTCTTTCCCCTTTCTTTGGGCTTTCTTTGGGCTTTCTTTCCCCTTTCTTTGGCCTTTCTTAGGGCTTTCTTTCCCCTTTCTTTGGGCTTTCTTTCCCCTTTCTTTGGGCTTTCTTTGGGCTTTCTTTGGGCTTTCTTTCCCTTTTCTTTCCACTTTCTTTGGGCTTTCTTTGGGCTTTCTTTAGGCTTTCTTTCCCCTTTCTTTGGGCTTTCTTTGGGCTTTCTTTCCCCTTTCTTTGGGCTTTCTTTGGACTTTCTTTGGGCTTTCTTTGGGATTTCATTCCCCTTTCTTTGGGCTTTCTTTGGGCATTCTTTCCCCTTTCTTTGGGCTTTCTTTGGGATTTCTTTCCCCTTTCTTTGGGCTTTCTTTGGGCTTTCTTTCCCCTTTCTTTGGGCTTTCTGTCCCCTTTCTTTGGGCTTTCTTTCTCCTTTCTTTGGGCTTTCTTTGGGCTTTCTTTCCCCTCTCTTTGGGCTTTCTTTCCCCTTTCTTTGGGCTTTGTTTCCCCTTTCTTTGGGCTTTCTTTCCCCTTTCTTTGGGCTTTCTTTGCGCTTTCTTTCCCCTTTCTTTGGGCTTTCTTTGGGCTTTCTTTGGGCTTTCTTTCCGCTTTCCTTGGGCTTTCTTTGGGCTTTCTTTCCCTTTTCTTTGGGCTTTCTTTCCCCTTTCCTTGGGCTTTCTTTGGGGTTTCTTTCCCATTTCTTTGGGTTTTCTTTCCCCTTTCTTTGGGCTGTCTTTCCCCTTTCTTTGGGCTTTCTTTCCCCTTTCTTTGGGCTTTCTTTCCCTTTTCTTTGGGCTTTCCTTGGGCTTTCTTTGGGCTTTCTTTGGGCTTTCTTTGGGCTTTCTTTCCCCTTTTTTTGGGCTTTCTTTCCCCTTTCTTTGGGCTTTCTTTCCCATTTCTTTGGGCTTTCTTTGGGCTTTCTTTCCCCTTTCTTTGGGCTTTCTTTCCCCTTTCTTTGGGCTTTCTTTCCCCTTTCTTTGGGCTTTGTTTCCACTTTCTTTGGGCTTTCTTTCCCCTTTCTTTGGGCTTTCTTTCCCCTTTCTTTCCCCTTTCTTTGGGCTTTCTTTGGGCTTTCTTTGGGCTTTCTTTCCGCATTCTTTGGGCTTTCTTTGGGCTTTCTTTCCCTTTTCTTTGGGCTTTCTTTCCCCTTTCTTTGGGCTTTCTTTGGGCTTTCTTTCCCCTTTCTTTGGGTTTTCTTTCCCCTTTCTTTGGGCTGTCTTTCCCCTTTCTTTGGGCTTTCTTTCCCCTTTCTTTGGGCTTTCTTTCCCTTTTCTTTGGGCTTTCTTTGGGCTTTCTTTGGGCTTTCTTTGGGCTTTCTTTGGGCTTTCTCTGGGCTTTCTTTCCCCTTTTTTTGTTCTTTCTTTCCCCTTTCTTTGGGCTTTCTTTCCCCTTTCTTTGGGCTTTCTTTCCCCTTTTTTTGGGCTTTCTTTCCCCTTTCTTTGGGCTTTCTTTCTCCTTTCATTGGGCTTTCTTTGATCTTTCTTTCCCCTTTCTTTGGGCTTTCTTTCCCCTTTCTATGGGCTTTCTTTCCCCTTTCTTTGGGCTTTCTTTCCCCTTTCTTTGGGCTTTCTTTCCCCTTTCCTTGGGCTTTCTTTGGGCTTTCTTTCCCCTTTCTTTGGGTTTTCTTTCCCCTTTCTTTGGGCTGTCTTTCCCCTTTCTTTGGGCTTTCTTTCCCCTTTCTTTGGGCTTTCTTTCCCTTTTCTTTGGGCTTTCTTTGGGCTTTCTTTGGGCTTTCTTTGGGCTTTCTTTCCCCTTTCTTTGGGCTTTTTTTCCCCTTTCTTTGGGCTTTCTTTCCCCTTTCTTTGGGCTTTCTTTGGGCTTTCTTTGGACTTTCTTTGGGCTTTCTTTGGGATTTCATTCCCCTTTCTTTGGGCTTTCTTTGGGCATTCTTTCCCCTTTCTTTGGGCTTTCTTTGGGATTTCTTTCCCCTTTCTTTGGGCTTTCTTTGGGCTTTCTTTCCCCTTTCTTTGGGCTTTCTGTCCACTTTCTTTGGGCTTTCTTTCTCCTTTCTTTGGGCTTTCTTTGGGCTTTCTCTCCCCTTTCTTTGGGCTTTCTTTCCCCTTTCTTTGGGCTTTGTTTCCCCTTCCTTTGGGCTTTCTTTCCCCTTTCTTTGGGCTTTCTTTGCGCTTTCTTTCCCCTTTCTTTGGGCTTTCTTTGGGCTTTCTTTGGGCTTTCTTTCCGCTTTCTTTGGGCTTTCTTTGGGCTTTCTTTCCCTTTTCTTTGGGCTTTCTTTCCCCTTTCCTTGGGCTTTCTTTCCCCTTTCCTTGGGCTTTCTTTGGGGTTTCTTTCCCATTTCTTTGGGTTTTCTTTCCCCTTTCTTTGGGCTGTCTTTCCCCTTTCTTTGGGCTTTCTTTCCCCTTTCTTTGGGCTTTCTTTCCCTTTTCTTTGGGCTTTCCTTGGGCTTTCTTTGGGCTTTCTTTGGGCTTTCTTTCCCCTTTTTTGGGGCTTTCTTTCCCCTTTCTTTGGGCTTTCTTTCCCATTTCTTTGGGCTTTCTTTGGGCTTTCTTTCCCCTTTCTTTGGGCTTTCTTTCCCCTTTCTTTGGGCTTTCTTTCCCCTTTCTTTGGGCTTTGTTTCCACTTTCTTTGGGCTTTCTTTCCCCTTTCTTTGGGATTTCTTTCCCCTTTCTTTCCCCTTTCTTTGGGCTTTCTTTGGGCTTTCTTTGGGCTTTCTTTCCGCATTCTTTGGGCTTTCTTTGGGCTTTCTTTCCCTTTTCTTTGGGCTTTCTTTCCCCTTTCTTTGGGCTTTCTTTGGGCTTTCTTTCCCCTTTCTTTGGGTTTTCTTTCCCCTTTCTTTGGGCTGTCTTTCCCCTTTCTTTGGGCTTTCTTTCCCCTTTCTTTGGGCTTTCTTTCCCTTTTCTTTGGGCTTTCTTTGGGCTTTCTTTGGGCTTTCTTTGGGCTTTCTTTGGGCTTTCTCTGGGCTTTCTTTCCCCTTTTTTTGTTCTTTCTTTCCCCTTTCTTTGGGCTTTCTTTCCCCTTTCTTTGGGCTTTCTTTCCCCTTTCTTTGGGCTTTCTTTCCCCTTTCTTTGGGCTTTCTTTCTCCTTTCATTGGGCTTTCTTTGAGCTTTCTTTCCCCTTTCTTTGGGCTTTCTTTCCCCTTTCTATGGGCTTTCTTTCCCCTTTCTTTGGGCTGTCTTTCCCCTTTCTTTGGGCTTTCTTTCCCCTTTCTTTGGGCTTTCTTTCCCTTTTCTTTGGGCTTTCTTTGGGCTTTCTTTGGGCTTTCTTTGGGCTTTCTCTGGGCTTTCTTTCCCCTTTCTTTGGGCTTTTTTTCCCCTTTCTTTGGGCTTTCTTTCCCCTTTCTTTGGGCTTTCTTTGGGCTTTCTTTGGGCTTTCTTTCCCCTTTCTTTGGGCTTTCTTTCCCCTTTCTTTGGGCTTTCTTTCCCCTTTCTTTGGGCTTTGTTTCCCCTTTCTTTGGGCTTTCTTTCCCCTTTCTTTGGGCTTTCTTTGCGCTTTCTTTCCCCTTTCTTTGGGCTTTCTTTGGGCTTTCTTTCCGCTTTCTTTGGACTTTCTTTCGGCTTTCTTTCCCTTTTCTTTGGGCTTTCTTTCCCCTTTCCTTGGGCTTTCTTTGGGCTTTCTTTCCCCTTTCTTTGGGTTTTCTTTCCCCTTTCTTTGGGCTGTCTTTCCCCTTTCTTTGGGCTTTCTTTCCCCTTTCTTTGGGCTTTCTTTCCCTCTTCTTTGGGCTTTCTTTGGGCTTTCTTTGGGCTTTCTTTGGGCTTTCTCTGGGCTTTCTTTCCCCTTTTTTTGGGCTTTCTTTCCCCTTTCTTTGGGCTTTCTTTCCCCTTTCTTTGGGCTTTCTTTCCCCTTTCTTTGGGCTTTCTTTCCCCATTCTTTGGGCTTTCTTTCCCCTTTCTTTGGGCTTTCTTTGAGCTTTCTTTCCCCTTTCTTTAGGCTTTCTTTCCCCTTTCTATGGCTTTCTTTCCCCTTTCTTTGGGCTTTCTTTCCTCTTTCTTTGGGCTTTCTTTGGGCTTTCTTTCCCCTTTCTTTGGGCTTTCTTTCCCCTTCTCTGTGGGCTTTCTTTGGGCTATCTTTGGGCTTTCTTTGGGCTTTATTTGGGCTTTCTTAGGGCTTTCTTTCCCCTTTCTTTCCACTTTCTTTGGGCTTTCTTTGGGCTTTCTTTGGGCTTTCTTTCCCTTTCTTTGGGCTTTCATTCCCCTTTCTTTGGGCTTCTTTCCCCTTTCTTTGGGCTTTCTTTCCCCTTTCTTGGGCTTTCTTTCCCCTTTCTTTGGGCTGTCATTCCCCTTTCTTTGGGCTTTCTTTCCCCTTTCTTTGGGCTTTCCTTGGGCTTTCTTTGGGGTTTCTTTGGGCTTTCTTTCCCTATCTTTGGGCTTTCTTTCCCCTTTCTTTGGGCTTTCTTTCCCCTTTCTTTGGGCTTTCTTTCCCCTTTCTTTGGGATTTCTTTCCCCTTTCTTTGGGCTTTCTTTCCCCTTTCTTTGGGCTTTCTTTCCCCTTTCTTTGGGCTTTCTTTCCCCTTTCTTTGGGCTTTGTTTCCCTTTCTTTGGGCTTCCTTTCCCCTTTCATTGGCCTTTCTTTGGGCTTTCTTTGGGCTTTCTCTGGGCTTTCTTTGGGCTTTCTCTGGGCTTTCTTTGGGCTTTCTGTGGGCTTTCTTTGGCTTTCTTTGGGCTTTCTTTGGGCTTTCTTTCGCCTTCTTTGGGCTTTCTTTGGGCTTTCTTTCCCCTTTCTTAGGGGCTTCTTTCCCCTTTCTTTGGGCTTTCTTTCCCCTTTCTTTGGGCTTTCTTTGGGCTTTCTTTGGGCTTTCTGTGGGCTTTCTTTGGGCTTTCTTTGGGTTTTCTTTGGGCTTTCTTTCCCCTTTCTTTGTGCTTTCTTTGGGCTTTCTTTCCCCTTTCTTTGGGCTTTCTCTCCCCTTTCTTTAGGCTTTCTTTGGGCTTTCTTTTCCCCTTTCTTTGGGCTTTCTTTCCCCCTTTCTTTGGGCTGTCATTCCCCTTTCCTTGGGCTTTCTTTCCCCTTTCTTTGGGCTTTCTTTCCCCTTTCTTTGGGCTTTCTTTGGGCTTTCTTTCCCCTTTCTTTGGGCTTTGTTTCCCCTTTCTTTGGGCTTTCTTTGGGCTTTCTTTCCCCTTTCTTTGGGCTTTCTTTGGGCTTTCTTTCCCCTTTCTTTGGGCTTTCTTTCCCTTTCTTTGGCCTTTCTTAGGGCTTTCTTTCCCCTTTCTTTGGGCTTTCTTTCCCCTTTCTTGGGCTTTCTTTCCCCTTTCTTTGGGCTTTCTTTCCCCCTTTCTTTGGGATTTCTTTCCCCTTTCTTTGGGCTTTCTTTCCCATTTCTTTGGGCTTTCTTTCCCCTTTCTTTGGGCTTTCTTTCCCCTTTCTTTGGGCTTTCTTTCCCCTTTCTTTGGGCTTTCTTTCCCCTTTCTTTGGGCTTTCTTTCCCCTTTCTTGGCCTTTCTTTGGGCTTTCTTTGGGCTTTCTCTGGGCTTTCTTTTGGCTTTCTGTGGGCTTTCTTTGGGCTTTCTTTGGGCTTTCTTTGGGCTTTCTTTCCCCTTTCTTAGGGCTTTCTTTCCCCTTTTCTTGTGGGCTTCTTTCCCCTTTCTTTGGGCTTTCTTTGGGCTTTCTTTGGGCTTTCTGTGGGCTTTCTTTGGGCTTTCTTTGGGTTTTCTTTGGGCTTTCTTTCCCCCTTTCTTTGTGCTTTTCTTTGGGCTTTCTTTCCCCTTTCTTTGGGCTTTCTTTCCCTTTCTTTAGGCTTTCTTTGGGCTATCTTTCCCCTTTCTTTGGGCTTTCTTTCCCCTTTCTTTGGGCTGTCATTCCCCTTTCCTTGGGCTTTCTTTCCCCTTTCTTTGGGCTTCTTTCCCCTTTCTTTGGGCTTTCTTTGGGCTTTCTTTCCCCTTCTTTGGGGCTTTGTTTCCCCTTTCTTTGGGCTTTCTTTGGGCTTTCTTTCCCCTTTCTTTGGGCTTTCTTTGGGCTTTCTTTCCCCTTTCTTTGGCCTTTCTTAGGGCTTTCTTTCCCCTTTCTTTGGGCTTTCTTTCCCCTTTCTTTGGGCTTTCTTTGGGCTTTCTCTTGGGCTTTCTTTCCCTTTTCTTTCCACTTTCTTTGGGCTTTCTTTGGGCTTTCTTTCGGCTTTCTTTCCCCTTTCTTTGGGCTTTTCTTTGGGCTGTCTTGTCCCCTTTCTTTGGGCTTTCTTTCCCCTTTCTTTGGGCTTTCTTTCCCTTTTCTTTGGGCTTTCTTTGGGCTTTCTTTGGGCTTTCTTTGGGCTTTCTTTGGGCTTTCTTTGGGCTTTCTCTGGGCTTTCTTTCCCCTTTTTTTGTTCTTTCTTTCCCCTTTCTTTGGGCTTTCTTTCCCCTTTCTTTGGGCTTTCTTTCCCTTTTTTTGGGCTTTCTTTCCCTTTTCTTTGGGCTTTCTTTCTCCTTTCATTGGGCTTTCTTGATCTTTCTTTCCCCTTTCTTTGGGCTTTCTTTCCCCTTTCTATGGGCTTTCTTTCCCCTTTCTTTGGGCTTTCTTTCCCCTTTCTTTGGGCTTTCTTTCCCCTTTCTTGGGCTTTCTTTGGGCTTTCTTTCCCCTTTCTTTGGGTTTTCTTTCCCCTTTCTTGGGCTGTCTTTCCCCTTTCTTTGGGCTTTCTTTCCCCTTTCTTTGGGCTTTCTTTCCCTTTTCTTTGGGCTTTCTTTGGGCTTTCTTTGGGCTTTCTTTGGGCTTCTCTGGGCTTTCTTTCCCCTTTCTTTGGGCTTTTTTTCCCCTTTCTTTGGGCTTTCTTTCCCTTTCTTTGGGCTTTCTTGGTCTTTCTTTGGGCTTTCTTTGGACTTTCTTTGGGCTTTCTTTGGGATTTCATTCCCCTTTCTTTGGGCTTTCTTTGGGCATTCTTTCCCCCTTTCTTTGGGCTTTCTTTGGGATTTCTTTCCCCTTTCTTTGGGCTTTCTTTGGGCTCTCTTTCCCCTTTCTTTGGGCTTTCTGTCCCCTTTCTTTGGGCTTTCTTTCTCCTTTCTTTGGGCTTTCTTTGGGCTTTCTCTCCCCTTTCTTTGGGCTTTCTTTCCCCTTTCTTTGGGCTTTGTTTCCCCCTTTCTTTGGGCTTTCTTTCCCCTTTCTTTGGGCTTTCTTTGCGCTTTCTTTCCCCTTCTTTGGGCTTTCTTTGGGCTTTCTTGGGGCTCTTCTTTTCCGCTTTCTTTGGGCTTTCTTTGGGCTTTCTTTCCCTTTTCTTTGGGCTTTCTTTCCCTTTCCTTGGGCTTTCTTTCCCCTTTCCTTGGGCTTTCTTTGGGGTTTCTTTCCCATTTCTTTGGGTTTTCTTTCCCCTTTCTTTGGGCTGTCTTTCCCCTTTCTTTGGGCTTTCTTTCCCCTTTCTTTGGGCTTTCTTTCCCTTTTCTTTGGGCTTTCCTTGGGCTTTCTTTGGGCTTTCTTTGGGCTTTTCTTGGGCTTTCTTTCCCCTTTTTTGGGGCTTTCTTTCCCCTTTCTTTGGGCTTTCTTTCCCATTTCTTTGGGCTTTCTTTGGGCTTTCTTTCCCTTTCTTTGGGCTTTCTTTCCCCTTTCTTTGGACTTTCTTTCCCCTTTCTTTGGGCTTTGTTTCCACTTTCTTTGGGCTTTTCTTTCCCCTTTCTTTGGGCTTTCTTTCCCCTTTCTTCCCCTTTCTTTGGGCTTTCTTTGGGCTTCTCTTTGGGCTTTCTTTCCGCATTCTTTGGGCTTTCTTTGGGCTTTCTTTCCCTTTTCTTTGGGCTTTCTTTCCCCTTTCTTTGGGCTTTCTTTGGGCTTTCTTTCCCCTTTCTTTGGGTTTTCTTTCCCCTTTCTTTGGGCTGTCTTTCCCCTTTCTTTGGGCTTTCTTTCCCCTTTCTTTGGGCTTTCTTTCCCTTTTCTTTGGGCTTTCTTTGGGCTTTCTTTGGGCTTTCTTTGGGCTTTCTTTGGGCTTTCTTTGGGCTTTCTCTGGGCTTTCTTTCTCCCCTTTTTTTGTTCTTTCTTTCCCCTTTCTTTGGGCTTTCTTTCCCCTTTCTTTGGCTTTCTTTCCCCTTTCTTTTGGCTTTCTTTCCCCTTTCTTTGGGCTTTCTTTCTCCTTTCATTGGGCTTTCTTTGAGCTTTCTTTCCCTTTCTTTGGGCTTTCTTTCCCCTTTCTATGGGCTTTCTTTCCCTTTCTTTGGGCTTTCTTTCCCCTTTCTTTGGGCTGTCTTTCCCCTTTCTTTGGGCTTTCTTTCCCCTTTCTTTGGGCTTTCTTTCCCTTTTCTTTGGGCTTTCTTTGGGCTTTCTTTGGGCTTTCTTCTTGGGCTTTCTCTGGGCTTTCTTCCCCTTTCTTTGGGCTTTTTTTCCCCTTTCTTTGGGCTTTCTTTCCCCTTTCTTTGGGCTTTCTTTGGGCTTTCTTTGGCTTTCTTTCCCCTTTCTTTGGGCTTTCTTTCCCCTTCTTTGGGCTTTCTTTCCCCTTTCTTTGGCTTTGTTTCCCCTTTCTTTGGGCTTTCTTTCCCTTTTCTTTGGGCTTTCTTTGCGTTTTCTTTCCCTTTCTTTGGGCTTTCTTTGGGCTTTCTTTCCGCTTTCTTTGGACTTTCTTTCGGCTTTCTTTCCCTTTTCTTTGGGCTTTCTTTCCCCTTTCCTTGGGCTTTCTTTGGGCTTTCTTTCCCCTTTCTTTGGGTTTTCTTTCCCCTTTCTTTGGGCTGTCTTTCCCCTTTCTTTGGGCTTTCTTTCCCCTTTCTTTGGGCTTTCTTTCCCTTTTCTTTGGGCTTTCTTTGGCTTTCTTGGGCTTTCTTTGGGCTTTCTCTGGGCTTTCTTTCCCCTTTTTTTGGGCTTTCTTTCCCCTTCTTGGGCTTTCTTTCCCCTTTCTTTGGGCTTTCTTTCCCTTTCTTTGGGCTTTCTTTCCCCATTCTTTGGGCTTTCTTTCCCCTTTCTTTGGGCTTTCTTTGAGCTTTCTTCCCCTTTCTTTAGGCTTTCTTTCCCCTTTCTATGGGCTTTCTTTCCCCTTTCTTTGGGCTTTCTTTCCCCTTTCTTTGGGCTTTCTTTGGGCTTTCTTTCCCTTTCTTTGGGCTTTCTTTCCCTTTCTGTGGGCTTTCTTTGGGCTATCTTTGGGCTTTCTTTGGCTTTATTTGGGCTTTCTTTGGGCTTTCTTTCCCCTTTCTTTCCACTTCTTTGGGCTTTCTTTGGGCTTTCTTTGGGCTTTCTTTCCCTTTCTTTGGGCTTTCATTCCCCTTTCTTTGGGCTTTCTTTCCCCTTCTTTGGGCTTTCTTTCCCCTTTCTTTGGGCTTTTTTCCCCTTTCTTTGGGCTGTCATTCCCCTTTCTTTGGGCTTTCTTTCCCCTTTCTTTGGGCTTTCCTTGGGCTTTCTTTGGGGTTTCTTTGGCTTTCTTTCCCTTTCTTTGGGCTTTCTTTCCCCTTTCTTTGGGCTTTCTTTCCCCTTTCTTTGGGATTTCTTTCCCCTTTCTTTGGGCTTTCTTTCCCCTTTCTTTGGGCTTTCTTTCCCTTTCTTTGGGCTTTCTTTCCCCTTTCTTTGGGCTTTCTTTCCCCTTTCTTTGGGCTTCCTTTCCCTTTCATTGGCCTTTCTTTGGGCTTTCTTTGGGCTTTCTCTGGGCTTTCTTTGGGCTTTCTCTGGGCTTTCTTTGGGCTTTCTGTGGGCTTTCTTTGGGCTTTCTTTGGGCTTTCTTTGGGCTTTCTTTCGCCTTTCTTTGGGCTTTCTTTGGGCTTTCTTTCCCCTTTCTTAGGGCTTTCTTTCCCCTTTCTTTGGGCTTTCTTTCCCCTTTCTTTGGGCTTTCTTTGGCTTTCTTTGGCTTTCTGTGGGCTTTCTTTGGGCTTTCTTTGGGTTTTCTTTGGGCTTTCTTTCCCTTTCTTTGTGCTTTCTTTGGGCTTTCTTTCCCTTTCTTTGGGCTTTCTTTCCCCTTTCTTTAGGCTTTCTTTGGGCTTTCTTTCCCCTTTCTTTGGCTTTCTTTCCCCTTTCTTTGGGCTGTCATTCCCCTTTCCTTGGGCTTTCTTTCCCCTTTCTTTGGGCTTTCTTTCCCCTTTCTTTTGGGCTTTCTTTGGGCTTTCTTTCCCCTTTCTTTGGGCTTTGTTTCCCCTTTCTTTGGGCTTTCTTTGGGCTTTCTTTCCCTTTCTTTGGGCTTTCTTTGGGCTTTCTTTCCCCTTTCTTTGGGCTTTCTTTCCCCTTTCTTTGGCCTTTCTTAGGGCTTTCTTTCCCCTTTCTTTTGGGCTTTCTTTCCCCTTTCTTTGGGCTTTCTTTCCCCTTTCTTTGGGCTTTCTTTCCCCTTTCTTTGGGATTTTCTTTCCCCTTTCTTTGGGCTTTCTTTCCCATTTCTTTGGGCTTTCTTTCCCCTTTCTTTGGCTTTCTTTCCCCTTTCTTTGGGCTTTCTTTCCCCTTTCTTTGGGCTTTCTTTCCCCTTTCTTTGGCATTTCTTTGGGCTTTCTTTGGGCTTTCTCTGGCTTTCTTTTGGCTTTCTGTGGGCTTTCTTTGGGCTTCTTTGGGCTTTCTTTGGCTTTCTTTCGCCTTTCTTTGGGCTTTCTTTGGGCTTTCTTTCCCTTTCTTAGGGCTTTCTTTCCCCTTTCTTTGGGCTTTCTTTCCCCTTTCTTTTGGCTTTCTTTGGGCTTTCTTTGGGCTTTCTGTGGGCTTTCTTTGGGCTTTCTTTGGGTTTTCTTTGGGCTTTCTCTTCCCTTTCTTTGTGCTTTCTTTGGGCTTTCTTTCCCCTTCTTTGGGCTTTCTTTCCCCTTTCTTTAGCTTTCTTTGGGCTTTCTTTCCCCTTTCTTTGGGCTTTCTTTCCCCTTTCTTTGGGCTGTCATTCCCCTTTCCTTGGGCTTTCTTTCCCCTTTCTTTGGGCTTTCTTTCCCCTTTCTTTGGGCTTTCTTTGGCTTTCTTTCCCCTTTCTTTGGGCTTTGTTTCCCCTTTCTTTGGGCTTTCTTTGGGCTTTCTTTCCCCTTTCTTTGGGCTTTCTTTGGGCTTTCTTTCCCCTTTCTTTGGCCTTTCTTAGGGCTTTCTTTCCCCTTTCTTTGGGCTTTCTTTCCCCTTTCTTTGGGCTTTCTTTGGGCTTTCTTTGGGCTTTCTTTCCCTTTTCTTTCCACTTTCTTTGGGCTTTCTTTGGGCTTTCTTTCGGCTTTCTTTCCCCTTTCTTTGGGCTTTCTTTGGGCTTTCTTACCCCTTTCTTTGGGCTTTCTTTGGACTTTCTTTGGGCTTTCTTTGGGATTTCATTCCCCTTCTTTGGGCTTTCTTTGGGCATTCTTTCCCCTTTCTTTGGGCTTTCTTTGGGATTTCTTTCCCCTTTCTTTGGGCTTTCTTTGGGCTTTCTTTCCCCTTTCTTTGGGCTTTCTGTCCCCTTTCTTTGGGCTTTCGTTCTCCTTTCTTTGGGCTTTCTTTGGGCTTTCTTTCCCCTTTCTTTGGGCTTTCTTTCCCCTTTCTTTGGGCTTTGTTTCCCCTTTCTTTGGCTTTCTTTCCCCTTTCTTTGGGCTTTCTTTGCGCTTTCTTTCCCCTTTCTTTGGGCTTCTTTGGGCTTTCTTTGGGCTTTCTTTCCGCTTTCCTTGGGCTTTCTTTGGCTTTCTTTCCTTTTCTTTGGGCTTTCTTTCCCTTTCCTTGGGCTTTCTTTGGGTTTTTCTTTCCCATTTCTTTGGGTTTTCTTTCCCCTTTCTTTGGGCTGTCTTTCCCTTTCTTTGGGCTTTCTTTCCCCTTTCTTTGGGCTTTCTTTCCCTTTTCTTTGGGCTTTCCTTGGGCTTTCTTTGGGCTTTCTTTGGGCTTTCTTTGGGCTTTCTTTCCCCTTTTTTTGGGCTTTCTTTCCCCTTTCTTTGGGCTTTCTTTCCCATTTCTTTGGCTTTCTTTGGGCTTTCTTTCCCCTTTCTTTGGGCTTTCTTTCCCCTTTCTTTGGGCTTTCTTTCCCCTTCTTTGGGCTTTGTTTCCACTTTCTTTGGGCTTTCTTTCCCCTTTCTTTGGGCTTTCTTCCCTTTCTTTCCCCTTTCTTTGGGCTTTCTTTGGGCTTTCTTTGGGCTTTCTTTCCGCATTCTTTGGGCTTTCTTTGGGCTTTCTTTCCCTTCTTCTTTGGGCTTTCTTTCCCCTTTCTTTGGGTTTTCTTTGGGCTTTCTTTCCCCTTTCTTTGGGTTTTCTTTCCCCTTTCTTGGAGCTGTCTTTCCCCTTTCTTTGGGCTTTCTTTCCCCTTTCTTTGGGCTTTCTTTCCCTTTTCTTTGGGCTTTCTTTGGGCTTTCTTTGGGCTTTCTTTGGGCTTTCTTTGGGCTTTCTCTGGGCTTTCTTTCCCTTTTTTTGTTCTTTCTTTCCCCTTTCTTTGGGCTTTCTTTCCCCTTTCTTTGGGCTTTCTTTCCCCTTTTTTTGGCTTTCTTTCCCCTTTCTTTGGGCTTCCTTTCTCCTTTCATTGGGCTTTCTTTGATCTTTCTTTCCCCTTTCTTTGGGCTTTCTTTCCCCTTTCTATGGGCTTTCTTTCCCCTTTCTTTGGGCTTTCTTTCCCCTTTCTTTGGGCTTTCTTCCCCTTTCCTTGGGCTTTCTTTGGGCTTTCTTTCCCCTTTCTTTGGGTTTTCTTTCCCCTTTCTTTGGGCTGTCTTTCCCCTTTCTTTGGGCTTTCTTTCCCCTTTCTTTGGGCTTTCTTCCCTTTTCTTTGGGCTTTCTTTGGGCTTTCTTTGGGCTTTCTTTGGGCTTTCTCTGGGCTTTCTTTCCCCTTTCTTTGGCTTTTTTTCCCCTTTCTTTGGGCTTTCTTTCCCCTTTCTTTGGGCTTTCTTTGGTCTTTCTTTGGGCTTTCTTTGGACTTTCTTTGGGCTTTCTTTGGGATTCATTCCCCTTTCTTTGGCTTTCTTTGGGCATTCTTTCCCCTTTCTTTGGGCTTTCTTTGGATTTCTTTCCCCTTTCTTTGGGCTTTCTTTGGGCTTTCTTTCCCCTTTCTTTGGGCTTTCTGTCCCTTTCTTTGGGCTTTCTTTCTCCTTTCTTTGGGCTTTCTTTGGGCTTTCTCTCCCCTTTCTTTGGGCTTTCTTTCCCCTTTCTTTGGGCTTTGTTTCCCCTTTCTTTGGGCTTTCTTTCCCCTTTCTTTGGCTTTCTTTGCGCTTTCTTTCCCCTTTCTTTGGGCTTTCTTGGGCTTTCTTTGGGCTTTCTTTCCGCTTTCTTTGGGCTTTCTTTGGGCTTTCTTTCACTTTTCTTTGGGCTTTCTTTCCCCTTTCCTTGGGCTTTCTTTCCCCTTTCCTTGGGCTTTCTTTGGGGTTCTTTCCCATTCTTTGGGTTTTCTTTCCCCTTTCTTTGGGCTGTCTTTCCCCTTTCTTTGGGCTTTCTTTCCCCTTTCTTTGGGCTTTCTTTCCCTTTTCTTTGGGCTTTCCTTGGGCTTTCCTTTGGGCTTTCTTTGGGCTTTCTTTGGCTTTCTTTCCCCTTTTTTGGGCTTTCTTTCCCCTTTCTTTGGGCTTTCTTTCCCATTTCTTTGGGCTTTCTTTGGGCTTTCTTTCCCCTTTCTTTGGGCTTTCTTTCCCCTTTCTTTGGGCTTTCTTTCCCCTTTCCTTTGGGCTTTGTTTCCACTTTCTTTGGGCTTTCTTTTCCCCTTTCTTTGGGCTTTCTTTCCCTTTCTTTCCCCTGTCTTTGGGCTTTCTTTGGCTTTCTTTGGGCTTTCTTTCCGCATTCTTTGGGCTTTCTTTGGGCTTTCTTTCCCTTTTCTTTGGGCTTTCTTTCCCCTTTCTTTGGGCTTTCTTTGGGCTTTCTTTCCCCTTTCTTTGGGTTTTCTTTCCCCTTTCTTTGGGCTGTCTTTCCCCTTTCTTTGGGCTTTCTTTCCCCTTTCTTTGGGCTTTCTTTTCCCTTTTCTCTTTGGGCTTTCTTTGGGCTTTCTTTGGGTTTCTTTGGGCTTTCTTTGGGCTTTCTTTGGGCTTTCTTTCCCCTTTCTTTGGGCTTTCTTTCCCCTTTCTTTGGGCTTTGTTTCCACTTTCTTTGTTCTTTCTTTCCCCTTTCTTTGGGCTTTCTTTCCCCTTTCTTTGGGCTTTCTTTCCCCTTCTTTGGGCTTTTCTTTCCCCTTTCTTTGGGCTTTCTTTCTCCTTTCATTGGGCTTTCTTGAGCTTTCTTTCCCCTTTCTTTGGGCTTTCTTTCCCCTTTTCTATGGGCTTTCTTTCCCTTTCTTTGGCTTTCTTTCCCCTTTCTTTGGGCTGTCTTTCCCCTTTCTTTGGGCTTTCTTTCCCCTTTCTTTGGGCTTTCTTTCCCTTTTCTTTGGGCTTTCTTTGGGCTTTCTTTGGGCTTTCTTTGGGCTTTCTCTGGGCTTTCTTTCCCCTTCTTTGGGCTTTTTTTCCCCTTTCTTGGGCTTTCTTTCCCCTTCTTTGGGCTTTCTTTGGGCTTTCTTTGGGCTTTCTTTCCCCTTTCTTTGGGCTTTCTTTCCCCTTTCTTTGGGCTTTCTTTCCCCTTTTCTTTGGGCTTTGTTTCCCCTTTCTTTGGGCTTTCTTTCCCCTTTCTTTGGGCTTTCTTTGCGCTTTCTTTCCCCTTTCTTTGGGCTTTCTTTGGGCTTTCTTTCCGCTTTCTTTGGACTTTCTTTCGGCTTTTTTTCCCTTTTCTTTGGGCTTTCTTTCCCCTTTCCTTGGGCTTTCTTTGGGCTTTCTTTCCCCTTTCTTTGGGTTTTCTTTCCCCTTTCTTTGGGCTGTCTTTCCCCTTTTTTTGGGCTTTCTTTCCCCTTTCTTTGGGCTTTCTTTCCCCTTTCTTTGGGCTTTCTTTCCCCTTTCTTTGGGCTTTCTTCTTCCCCATTCTTTGGGCTTTCTTCCCCTTTCTTTGGGCTTTCTTTGAGCTTTCTTTCCCCTTTCTTTAGGCTTTCTTTCCCTTTCTATGGGCTTTCTTTCCCTTTCTTTGGGCTTTCTTTCCCTTTCTTTGGGCTTTCTTTGGGCTTTCTTTCCCCTTTCTTTGGCTTTCTTTCCCCTTTCTGTGGGCTTTCTTTGGCTATCTTTGGGCTTTCTTTGGGCTTTATTTGGCTTCTTTGGGCTTTCTTTCCCCTTTCTTTCCACTTCTTTGGGCTTTCTTTGGGCTTTCTTTGGGCTTTCTTTCCCCTTTCTTTGGGCTTTCATTCCCCTTTTCTTTGGGCTTTCTTTCCCCTTTCTTTGGGCTTTCTTTCCCCCTTTCTTTGGCTTTCTTTCCCCTTTCTTTGGCTGTCATTCCCCTTTCTTTGGGCTTTCTTTCCCCTTTCTTTGGGCTTTCCTTGGGCTTTCTTTGGGGTTTCTTTGGGCTTTCTTTCCCTTTCTTTGGGCTTTCGTTCCCCTTTCTTTGGGCTTTCTTTCCCCTTTCTTTGGGCTTTCTTTCCCCTTTCTTTGGGATTTCTTTCCCCTTTCTTTGGGCTTTCTTTCCCCTTTCTTTGGGCTTTCTTTCCCCTTTCTTTGGGCTTTCTTTCCCCTTTCTTTGGGCTTTCTTTCCCCTTTCTTTGGGCTTCCTTTCCCCTTTCATTGGCCTTTCTTTGGGCTTTCTTTGGGCTTTCTCTGGGCTTTCTTTGGGCTTTCTCTGGGATTTCTTTGGGCTTTCTGTGGCTTTCTTTGGGCTTTCTTTGGGCTTTATTTGGGCTTTCTTTCGCCTTTCTTTGGGCTTTCTTTGGGCTTTCTTTCCCCTTTCTTTGGGCTTTCTTTCCCCTTTCTTTGGGCTTCCTTTCCCCTTTCTTTGGGCTTTCTTTGGGCTTTCTTTGTGCTTTCTGTGGGCTTTCTTTGGGCTTTCTTTGGGTTTTCTTTGGGCTTTCTTTCCCCTTTCTTTGTGCTTTCTTTGGGCTTTCTTTCCTCTTTCTTTGGGCTTTCTTTGGGCTTTCTTTCCCCTTTCTTTAGGCTTTCTTTCGGCTTTCTTTCCCCTTTCTTTGGGCTTTCTTTCCCCTTTCTTTGGGCTGTCATTCCCCTTTCCTTGGGCTTTCTTTCCCCTTTCTTTGGGCTTTCTTTCCCCTTTCTTTGGGCTTTCTTTCCTTTTCTTTGGGCTTTCTTTGGGCTTTCTTTCCCCTTTCTTTGGGCTTTGTTTCCCCTTTCTTTGGGCTTTCTTTGGGCTTTCTTTCCCCTTTCTTTGGGGCTTTCTTGGGCTTTCTTTCCCCTTTCTTTGGGCTTTCTTTCCCCTTTCTTGGGCCTTTCTTTGGCTTTCTTTCCCCTTTCTTGGGCTTTCTTTGCCCCTTTCTTTGGGCTTTCTTTGGGCTTTCTTTGGGCTTTCTTTGGCTTTCTTTCCCTTTTCTTTCCACTTTCTTTGGGCTTTCTTTGGCTTTCTTTCGGCTTTCTTTCCCTTTCTTTGGCTTTCTTTGGGCTTTCTTTGGGCTTTCTTTGGGCTTTCTTTGGACTTTCTTTGGGATTTCTTTGGGCTTTCATTCCCCTTTCTTTGGGCTTTCTTTGGGCATTCTTTCCCCTTTCTTTGGGCTTTCTTTCGTGCTTTCTTTCCCCTTTCTTTGGCTTGTCTTTGGGCTTTCTTTCCCTTTTTTGGGCTTTCTGTCCCCTTTCTTTGGGCTTTCTTAATCTCCTTCTTTGGGATTCTTTCGGCTTTCTTTCCCTATCTTTGGGCTTTCTTTCCCCTTTCTTTGGGCTTTGTTTCCCCTTTCTTTGGGCTTTCTTTCCCTTTCTTTGGGCTTTCTTTGCGCTTTCTTTCCCCTTTCTTTGGGCTTTCTTTATGCTTTCTTTGGGCTTTCTTTCCGCTTTCTTTAGGGCTTTCTTTGGGCTTTCTTTCCCTTTTCTTTGGGCTTTCTTTCCCTTTCCTTGGGCTTTCTTTGGGGTTTCTTTCCTCTTTCTTTGGGTTTTCTTTCCCCTTTCTTTCCACTTTCTTTGGGCTTTCTTTGGGCTTTCTTTGGCTTTCTTTCCCCTTTCTTTCCACTGTCTTTGGGCTTTCATTGGTCTTTCTTAGGGCTTTATTTTCCCCTTTCTTTGGGCTTTCTTTCCCCTTTCTTTTGGGCTGTCATTCCCTCTTTCTTTGGGCTTTCTTTCCCGTTTCTTTGGGCTTTCCTTGGGCTTTCTTTGGGGTTTCTTTGGGCTTTCTTTCCCCTTTCTTTGGGCTTTCTTTCCCCTTTCCTTGGGCTTTCTTTGGGGTTCTTTCCATTTCTTTGGGTTTTCTTTCCGCTTTCTTTGGGCTGTCTTTCCCTTTCTTTGGGCTTTCTTTCCCTTTCTTTGGGCTTTCTTTCCCTTTTCTTTGGGCTTTCCTTGGGCTTTCTTTGGGCTTTCTTTGGGCTTTCTTTGGGCTTTCTTTCCCCTTTTTTGGCTTTCTTTCCCCTTTCTTTGGGCTTTCTTTCCATTTCTTTGGGCTTTCTTTGGGCTTTCTTTCCCCTTTCTTTGGGCTTTCTCTTCCCCTTTCTTTGGGCTTTCTTTCCCTTTTCTTTGGGCTTACTTTGGGCTTTCTTTGGGCTTTCTTTGGGCTTTCTCTGGGCTTTCTTTCCCCTTTTTTGGGCTTTCTTTCTCCTTTCTTTGGGCTTTCTTTCCCCCTTTCTTTGGCTTTCTTTTCCCCTTTCTTTGGGCTTTCTTTCCCCATTCTTTGGGCTTTTCTTTCCTCTTCATTGGGCTTTCTTTGAGCTTTCTTTCCCCTTTCTTTAGGCTTTCTTTCCCCTTTCTATGGGCTTTCTTTCCCCTTTCTTTGGCTTTCTTTCCCCCTTTCTTTGGGCTTTCTTTCCCTTTCTTTGGCTTTCTTTCCCCTTTCTGTGGGCTTTCTTTGGGCTATCTTTGGGCTTTCTTTGGGCTTTTATTTGGGCTTTCTTTGGGCTTTCTTTCCCCTTTCTTTCCACTTTCTTTGGGCTTTCTTTGGGCTTTCTTTGGAGCTTCTTTCCCCTTTCTTTGGGCTTTCATTCCCCTTTCTTTGGGCTTTCTTTCCCTTTCTTTGGGCTTTCTTTCCCCTTTCTTTGGGCTTTCTTTCCCCTTTCTTTGGGCTGTCATTCCCCTTTCTTTGGGCTTTCTTTCCCCTTTCTTTGGGCTTTCCTTGGGCTTTCTTGGGTTTCTTTGGGCTTTCTTTCCCCTTTCTTTGGGCTTTCTTTCCCCTTTCTTTGGGCTTTCTTTCCCCTTTCTTTGGGCTTTCTGTTCCCCTTTCTTTGGGATTTCTTTCCCCTTTCTTTGGGCTTTCTTTCCCCTTTCTTTGGGCTTTCTTTCCCCTTTCTTTGGGCTTTCTTTCCCCTTTCTTTGGGCTGTCATTCCCCTTTCTTTGGGCTTTCTTTCCCCTTTCTTTGGGCTTTCTTTCCCCTTTCATTGGCCTTTCTTTGGGCTTTCTTTGGGCTTTCTCTGGGCTTTCTTTGGGCTTTCTCTGGGCTTTCTTTGGGCTTTCTGTGGGCTTTCTTTGGGCTTTCTTTGGGCTTTATTTGGGCTTTCTTTCGCCTTTCTTTGGGCTTTCTTGGGCTTTCTTTCCCCTTTCTTTGGGCTTTCTTTCCCTTTCTTTGGGCTTCCTTTCCCCTTTCTTTGGGCTTTCTTTGGGCTTTCTTTGGGCTTTCTGTGGGCTTTCTTTGGTCTTTCTTTGGGTTTTCTTCTGGGCTTTCTTTCCCCTTTCTTTGTGCTTTCTTGGGCTTTCTTTCCTCTTTCTTTGGGCTTTCTTTGGGCTTTCTTTCCCTTTCTTTAGGCTTTCTTTGGGCTTTCTTTCCCCTTTCTTTGGGCTTTCTTTCCCCTTTCTTTGGGCTGTCATTCCCTTTCCTTGGGCTTTCTTTCCCCTTTCTTTGGGCTTTCTTTCCCCTTTCTTTGGGCTTTCTTTCCCTTTTCTTTGGGCTTTCTTCTGGGCTTTCTTTCCCCTTTCTTTGGGCTTTGTTTCCCCTTTCTTTGGGCTTTCTTTGGGCTTTCTTTCCCCTTTCTTTGGCTTTCTTGGGCTTTCTTTCCCCTTTCTTTGGCTTTCTTTCCCCTTTCTTTGGCCTTTCTTTGGGCTTTCTTTCCCCTTTCTTTGGCTTTGGGCTTTCTTTGGGCTTTCTTTGGGCTTTCTTTGGGCTTTCTTTCCCTTTTCTTTCCACTTTCTTTGGGCTTTCTTTGGGCTTTCTTTCGGCTTTCTTTCCCCTTTCTTTGGGCTTTCTTTGGGCTTTCTTTGGGCTTTCTTTGGACTTTCTTTGGGCTTTCTTTGGGCTTTCATTCCCCTTTCTTTGGGCTTTCTTTGGGCATTCTTTCCCCTTTCTTTGGGCTTTCTTTGTGCTTTCTTTCCCCTTTCTTTGGGCTTTCTTTGGGCTTTCTTTCCCCTTTCTTTGGGCTTTCTGTCCCCTTTCTTTGGGCTTTCTTTCTCCTTTCTTTGGGATTTCTTTGGGCTTTCTTTCCCCTTTCTTTGGGCTTTGTTTCCCCTTTCTTTGGGCTTTCTTTCCCCTTTCTTTGGGCTTTCTTTGCGCTTTCTTTCCCCTTCTTTGGGCTTTCTTTCCGCTTTCTTTGGGCTTTCTTTGGGCTTTCTTTCCCTTTTCTTTGGGCTTTCTTTCCCCTTTCCTTGGGCTTTCTTTGGGGTTTCTTTCCCCTTTCTTTGGGTTTTCTTTCCCCTTTCTTTCCACTTTCTTTGGGCTTTCTTTGGGCTTTCTTTGGGCTTTCTTTCCCCTTTCTTTCCACTTTCTTTGGGCTTTCTTTGGGCTTTCTTAGGGCTTTATTTCCCCTTTCTTTGGGCATTCTTTCCCCTTTCTTTGGGCTGTCATTCCCCTTTCTTTGGGCTTTCTTTCCCGTTTCTTTGGGCTTTCCTTGGGCTTTCCTTGGGGTTTCTTTGGGCTTTCTTTTCCCCTTTCTTTGGGCTTTCTTTCCCCTTTCTTTGGGCTTTCTTTCCCCTTTCTTTGGGCTTTCTTTCCCCTTTCTTGGGATTTCTTTCCCCTTTCTTTGGGCTTTCTTTCCCCTTCTTTGGGCTTTCTTTCCCCTTTCTTTGGGCTTTCTTTCCCCCTTTCTTTGGGCTGTCCATTCCCCTTTCTTTGGGCTTTCTTTCCCCTTTCTTTGGGCTTTCTTTCCCCTTTCTTTGGCCTTTCTTTGGGCTTTCTTTGGGCTTTCTCTGGGCTTTCTTTTGGCTTTCTGTTGGCTTTCTTTGGGCTTTCTTTGGGCTTTCTTTGGGCTTTCTTTCGCCTTTCTTTGGGCTTTCTTTGGGCTTTCTTTCCCCTTTCTTTGGGCTTTCTTTCCCCTTTCTTTGGGCTTTCTTTCCCCTTTCTTTGGGCTTTCTTTGGGCTTTCTTTGGGCTTTCTGTGGGCTTTCTTTGGGCTTTCTTTCCCTTTTCTTTGGGCTTTCTTTCCCCTTTCCTTGGGCTTTCTTTGGGGTTTCTTTTCCATTTCTTTGGGTTTTCTTTCCCCTTTCTTTGGGCTGTCTTTCGCCTTTCTTTGGGCTTTCTTTCCCCTTTCTTTGGGCTTTCTTTCCCTTTTCTTTGGGCTTTCCTTGGCTTTCTTTGGGCTTTCTTTGGGCTTTCTTTGGGCTTTCTTTCCCCTTTTTTTGGGCTTTCTTTCCCCTTTCTTTGGGCTTTCTTTCCCATTTCTTTGGGCTTTCTTTGGGCTTTCTTTCCCCTTTCTTTGGGCTTTCTTTCCCCTTTCTTTGGGCTTTCTTTCCCCTTTCTTTGGGCTTTGTTTCCACTTTCTTTGGGCTTTCTTTCCCCTTTCTTTGGGCTTTCTTTCCCCTTTCTTTCCCCTTTCTTTGGGGCTTTCTTTGGGCTTTCTTTGGGCTTTCTTTCCGCATTCTTTGGGCTTTCTTTGGGCTTTCTTTCCCTTTTCTTTGGGCTTTCTTTCCCCTTTCTTTGGGCTTTCTTTGGGCTTTCCTTCCCCTTTCTTTGGGTTTTCTTTCCCCTTTCTTTGGGCTGTCTTTCCCTTTCTTTGGGCTTTCTTTCCCCTTTCTTTGGGCTTTCTTTCCCTTTTCTTTGGGCTTTCTTTGGGCTTTCTTTGGGCTTTCTTTCTCCTTTCATTGGGCTTTCTTTGAGCTTTCTTTCCCCTTTCTTTGGGCTTTCTTTCCCCTTTCTATGGGCTTTCTTTCCCCTTTCTTTGGGCTTTCTTTCCCCTTTCTTTGGGCTTTCTTTCCCCTTTCCTTGGGCTTTCTTTGGCTTTCTTTCCCCTTTCTTTGGGTTTTCTTTCCCCTTTCTTTGGGCTGTCTTTCCCCTTTCTTTGGGCTTTCTTTCCCCTTTCTTTGGGCTTTCTTTCCCTTTTCTTTGGGCTTTCTTTGGGGCTTTCTTTGGGCTTTCTTTGGGCTTTCTCTGGGCTTTCTTTCCCCTTTCTTTGGGCTTTTTTTCCCCTTTCTTTGGGCTTTCTTTCCCCTTTCTTTGGGCTTTCTTTGGGCTTTCTTTGGGCTTTCTTTCCCCTTTCTTTGGGCTTTCTTTCCCCTTTCTTTGGGCTTTCTTTCCCCTTTCTTTGGGCTTTGTTTCCCCTTTCTTTGGGCTTTCTTTCCCCTTTCTTTGGGCTTTCTTTGCGCTTTCTTTCCCCTTTCTTTCGGCTTTCTTTGGGCTTTCTTTCCGGTTTCTTTGGGCTTTCTTTGGGCTTTCTTTCCCTTTTCTTTGGGCTTTCTTTCCCCTTTCCTTGGGCTTTCTTTGGGCTTTCTTTCCCCTTTCTTTGGGGTTTTCTTTCCCCTTTCTTTGGGCTGTCTTTCCCCTTTCTTTGGGCTTTCTTTCCCCTTTCTTTGGGCTTTCTTTCCCTTTTCTTTGGGCTTTCTTTGGGCTTTCTTTGGGCTTTCTTTGGGCTTTCTCTGGGCTTTCTTTCCCCTTTTTTTGGGCTTTCTTTCCCCTTTCTTTGGGCTTTCTTTCCCCTTTCTTTGGGCTTTCTTTCCCCTTTCTTTGGGCTTTCTTTCCCCATTCTTTGGGCTTTCTTTCCTCTTTCATTGGGCTTTCTTTGAGCTTTCTTTCCCCTTTCTTTAGGCTTTCTTTCCCCTTTCTATGGGCTTTCTTTCCCCTTTCTTTGGGCTTTCTTTCCCCTTTCTTTTGGCTTTCTTTCCCCTTTCCTTGGGGTTTCTTTCCCCTTTCTGTGGGCTTTCTTTGGGCTATCTTTGGGCTTTCTTTGGGCTTTATTTGGGCTTTCTTTGGGCTTTCTTTCCCCTTTCTTTCCACTTTCTTTGGGCTTTCTTTGGGCTTTCTTTGGGCTTTCTTTCCCCTTTCTTTGGGCTTTCATTCCCCTTTCTTTGGGCTTTCTTTCCCCTTTCTTTGGGCTTTCTTTCCCCTTTCTTTGGGCTTTCTTTCCCCTTTCTTTGGGCTGTCATTCCCCTTTCTTTGGGCTTTCTTTCCCCTTTCTTTGGGCTTTCCTTGGGCTTTCTTTGGGCTTTCTTTGGGCTTTCTTTCCCCTTTCTTTAGGCTTTCTTTCCCCTTTCTTTGGGCTTTCTTTCCCCTTTCTTTGGCTTTCTTTGGGCTTTCTTTCCCCTTTCTTTGGGCTTTCTTTCCCCTTTCTTTGGGCTTTCTTTCCCCTTTCTTTGGGCTTTCTTTCCCCTTTCTTTGGGCTTTCTTTCCCCTTTCTTTGGGCTGTCATTCCCCTTTCTTTGGGCTTTCTTTCCCCTTTCTTTGGGCTTTCTTTCCCCTTTCATTGGCCTTTCTTTGGGCTTTCTTTGGGCTTTCTCTGGGCTTTCTTTGGGCTTTCTCTGGGCTTTCTTTGGGCTTTCTGTGGGCTTTCTTTGGGCTTTCTTTGGGCTTTATTTGGGCTTTCTTTCGCCTTTCTTTGGGCTTTCTTTGGGCTTTCTTTCCCCTTTCTTTGGGCTTTCTTTCCCCTTTCTTTGGGCTTCCGTTCCCCTTTCTTTGGGCTTTCTTTGGGCTTTCTTTGGGCTTTCTGTGGGCTTTCTTTGGGCTTTCTTTGGGTTTTCTTTGGGCTTTCTTTCCCCTTTCTTTGTGCTTTCTTTGGGCTTTCTTTCCTCTTTCTTTGGGCTTTCTTTGGGCTTTCTTTCCCCTTTCTTTAGGCTTTCTTTGGGCTTTCTTTCCCCTTTCTTTGGGCTTTCATTCCCCTTTCTTTGGGCTTTCTTTCCCCTTTCTTTGGGCTTTCTTTCCCCTTTCTTTGGGCTTTCTTTCCCCTTTCTTTGGGCTGTCATTCCCCTTTCTTTGGGCTTTCTTTCCCCTTTCTTTGGGCTTTCCTTGGGCTTTCTTTGGGGTTTCTTTGGGCTTTCTTTCCCCTTTCTTTGGGCTTTCTTTCCCCTTTCTTTGGGCTTTCTTTCCCCTTTCTTTGGGCTTTCTTTCCCCTTTCTTTGGGATTTCTTTCCCCTTTCTTTGGGCTTTCTTTCCCCTTTCTTTGGGCTTTCTTTCCCCTTTCTTTGGGCTTTCTTTCCCCTTTCTTTGGGCTGTCATTCCCCTTTCTTTGGGCTTTCTTTCCCCTTTCTTTGGGCTTTCTTTCCCCTTTCATTGGCCTTTCTTTGGGCTTTCTTTGGGCTTTCTCTGGGCTTTCTTTGGGCTTTCTCTGGGCTTTCTTTGGGCTTTCTGTGGGCTTTCTTTGGGCTTTCTTTGGGCTTTATTTGGGCTTTCTTTCGCCTTTCTTTGGGCTTTCTTTGGGCTTTCTTTCCCCTTTCTTTGGGCTTTCTTTCCCCTTTCTTTGGGCTTCCTTTCCCCTTTCTTTGGGCTTTCTTTGGGCTTTCTTTGGGCTTTCTGTGGGCTTTCTTTGGTCTTTCTTTGGGTTTTCTTTGGGCTTTCTTTCCCCTTTCTTTGTGCTTTCTTTGGGCTTTCTTTCCTCTTTCTTTGGGCTTTCTTTGGGCTTTCTTTCCCCTTTCTTTAGGCTTTCTTTGGGCTTTCTTTCCCCTTTCTTTGGGCTTTCTTTCCCCTTTCTTTGGGCTGTCATTCCCCTTTCCTTGGGCTTTCTTTCCCCTTTCTTTGGGCTTTCTTTCCCCTTTCTTTGGGCTTTCTTTCCCTTTTCTTTGGGCTTTCTTTGGGCTTTCTTTCCCCTTTCTTTGGGCTTTGTTTCCCCTTTCTTTGGGCTTTCTTTGGGCTTTCTTTCCCCTTTCTTTGGGCTTTCTTTGGGCTTTCTTTCCCCTTTCTTTGGGCTTTCTTTCCCCTTTCTTTGGCCTTTCTTTGGGCTTTCTTTCCCCTTTCTTTGGGCTTTCTTTCCCCTTTCTTTGGGCTTTCTTTGGGCTTTCTTTGGGCTTTCTTTGGGCTTTCTTTCCCTTTTCTTTCCACTTTCTTTGGGCTTTCTTTGGGGGCTTTCTTTCGGCTTTCTTTCCCCTTTCTTTGGGCTTTCTTTGGGCTTTCTTTGGGCTTTCTTTGGACTTTCTTTGGGCTTTCTTTGGGCTTTCATTCCCCTTTCTTTGGGCTTTCTTTGGGCATTCTTTCCCCTTTCTTTGGGCTTTCTTTGTGCTTTCTTTCCCCTTTCTTTGGGCTTTCTTTGGGCTTTCTTTCCCCTTTCTTTGGGCTTTCTGTCCCCTTTCTTTGGGCTTTCTTTCTCCTTTCTTTGGGATTTCTTTGGGCTTTCTTTCCCCTTTCTTTGGGCTTTGTTTCCCCTTTCTTTGGGCTTTCTTTCCCCTTTCTTTGGGCTTTCTTTGCGCTTTCTTTCCCCTTCTTTGGGCTTTCTTTCCGCTTTCTTTGGGCTTTCTTTGGGCTTTCTTTCCCTTTTCTTTGGGCTTTCTTTCCCCTTTCCTTGGGCTTTCTTTGGGGTTTCTTTCCCCTTTCTTTGGGTTTTCTTTCCCCTTTCTTTCCACTTTCTTTGGGCTTTCTTTGGGCTTTCTTTGGGCTTTCTTTCCCCTTTCTTTCCACTTTCTTTGGGCTTTCTTTGGGCTTTCTTAGGGCTTTATTTCCCCTTTCTTTGGGCTTTCTTTCCCCTTTCTTTGGGCTGTCATTCCCCTTTCTTTGGGCTTTCTTTCCCGTTTCTTTGGGCTTTCCTTGGGCTTTCTTTGGGGTTTCTTTGGGCTTTCTTTCCCCTTTCTTTGGGCTTTCTTTCCCCTTTCTTTGGGCTTTCTTTCCCCTTTCTTTGGGCTTTCTTTCCCCTTTCTTTGGGATTTCTTTCCCCTTTCTTTGGGCTTTCTTTCCCCTTTCTTTGGGCTTTCTTTCCCCTTTCTTTGGGCTTTCTTTCCCCTTTCTTTGGGCTGTCATTCCCCTTTCTTTGGGCTTTCTTTCCCCTTTCTTTGGGCTTTCTTTCCCCTTTCTTTGGCCTTTCTTTGGGCTTTCTTTGGGCTTTCTCTGGGCTTTCTTTTGGCTTTCTGTTGGCTTTCTTTGGGCTTTCTTTGGGCTTTCTTTGGGCTTTCTTTCGCCTTTCTTTGGGCTTTCTTTGGGCTTTCTTTCCCCTTTCTTTGGGCTTTCTTTCCCCTTTCTTTGGGCTTTCTTTCCCCTTTCTTTGGGCTTTCTTTGGGCTTTCTTTGGGCTTTCTGTGGGCTTTCTTTGGGCTTTCTTTCCCTTTTCTTTGGGCTTTCTTTCCCCTTTCCTTGGGCTTTCTTTGGGGTTTCTTTCCCATTTCTTTGGGTTTTCTTTCCCCTTTCTTTGGGCTGTCTTTCGCCTTTCTTTGGGCTTTCTTTCCCCTTTCTTTGGGCTTTCTTTCCCTTTTCTTTGGGCTTTCCTTGGGCTTTCTTTGGGCTTTCTTTGGGCTTTCTTTGGGCTTTCTTTCCCCTTTTTTTGGGCTTTCTTTCCCCTTTCTTTGGGCTTTCTTTCCCATTTCTTTGGGCTTTCTTTGGGCTTTCTTTCCCCTTTCTTTGGGCTTTCTTTCCCCTTTCTTTGGGCTTTCTTTCCCCTTTCTTTGGGCTTTGTTTCCACTTTCTTTGGGCTTTCTTTCCCCTTTCTTTGGGCTTTCTTTCCCCTTTCTTTCCCCTTTCTTTGGGCTTTCTTTGGGCTATCTTTGGGCTTTCTTTCCGCATTCTTTGGGCTTTCTTTGGGCTTTCTTTCCCTTTTCTTTGGGCTTTCTTTCCCCTTTCTTTGGGCTTTCTTTGGGCTTTCCTTCCCCTTTCTTTGGGTTTTCTTTCCCCTTTCTTTGGGCTGTCTTTCCCCTTTCTTTGGGCTTTCTTTCCCCTTTCTTTGGGCTTTCTTTCCCTTTTCTTTGGGCTTTCTTTGGGCTTTCTTTGGGCTTTCTTTGGGCTTTCTCTGGGCTTTCTTTCCCCTTTTTTTGTTCTTTCTTTCCCCTTTCTTTGGGCTTTCTTTCCCCTTTCTTTGGGCTTTCTTTCCCCTTTCTTTGGGCTTTCTTTCCCCTTTCTTTGGGCTTTCTTTCTCCTTTCATTGGGCTTTCTTTGAGCTTTCTTTCCCCTTTCTTTGGGCTTTCTTTCCCCTTTCTATGGGCTTTCTTTCCCCTTTCTTTGGGCTTTCTTTCCCCTTTCTTTGGGCTTTCTTTCCCCTTTCCTTGGGCTTTCTTTGGGCTTTCTTTCCCCTTTCTTTGGGTTTTCTTTCCCCTTTCTTTGGGCTGTCTTTCCCCTTTCTTTGGGCTTTCTTTCCCCTTTCTTTGGGCTTTCTTTCCCTTTTCTTTGGGCTTTCTTTGGGCTTTCTTTGGGCTTTCTTTGGGCTTTCTCTGGGCTTTCTTTCCCCTTTCTTTGGGCTTTTTTTCCCCTTTCTTTGGGCTTTCTTTCCCCTTTCTTTGGGCTTTCTTTGGGCTTTCTTTGGGCTTTCTTTCCCCTTTCTTTGGGCTTCTTTCTTTGGGCTTTCTTTCCCCTTTCTTTGGGCTTTGTTTCCCCTTTCTTTGGGCTTTCTTTCCCCTTTCTTTGGGCTTTCTTTGCGCTTTCTTTCCCCTTTCTTTCGGCTTTCTTTGGGCTTTCTTTCCGGTTTCTTTGGGCTTTCTTTGGCTTTCTTTCCCTTTTTCTTTGGGCTTCTTTTCCCCTTTCCTTGGGCTTTCTCTTGGGCTTTCTTTCCCCCTTTCTTTGGGTTTTCTTTCCCCTTTCTTTGGGCTGTCTTTCCCCCTTTCTTTGGGCTTTCTTTTCCCCTTTCTTTGGGCTTTCTTTCCCCTTTTCTTTGGGCTTTCTTTGGGCTTTCTTTGGGCTTTCTTTGGGCTTTCTCTGGGCTTTCTTTCCCCTTTTTTTGGGCTTTCTTTCCCCTTTCTTTGGCTTTCTTTCCCCTTTCTTTGGGCTTTCTTTCCCCTTTCTTTGGGCTTTCTTTCCCCATTCTTTGGGCTTTCTTTCCTCTTTCATTGGGCTTTCTTTGAGCTTTCTTTCCCCTTTCTTTAGGCTTTATTCCCCTTTCTATGGGCTTTCTTTCCCCTTTCTTTGGGCTTTCTTTCCCCTTTTCTTTTGGCTTTCTTTCCCCCTTTCCTTGGGGTTTCTTTCCCCTTTCTGTGGGCTTTCTTTGGGCTATCTTTGGGCTTTCTTTGGGCTTTATTTGGGCTTTCTTTGGGCTTTCTTTCCCCCGTTCTTTCCACTTTCTTTGGGCTTTCTTTGGGCTTTCTTTGGCTTTCTTTCCCCCTTTCTTTGGGCTTTCATTCCCCTTTCTTTGGGCTTTCTTTCCCCTTTCTTTGGGCTTTCTTTCCCCTTTCTTTGGGCTTTCTTTCCCCTTTCTTTGGGCTGTCATTCCCCTTTCTTTGGGCTTTCTTTCCCCTTTCTTTGGGCTTTCCTTGGGCTTTTCTTTGGGCTTTCTTTGGGCTTTCTTTCCCCTTTCTTTAGGCTTTCTTTCCCCTTTCTTTGGGCTTTCTTTCCCCTTTCTTTGGGCTTTCTTTCCCCTTTCTTTGGGCTTTCTTTCCCCTTTCTTTGGGCTTTCTTTCCCTTTCTTTGGGCTTTCTTTGGGCTATCTTTGGGCTTTCTTTCCCCTTTCTTTGGGCTTTCTTTCCCCTTTCTTTGGGCTTTGTTTCCCCTTTCTTTGGGCTTTCTTTCCCCTTTCTTTGGGCTTTTCTTTCCCCTTTCATTGGCCTTTCTTTGGGCTTTCTTTGGGCTTTCTCTGGGCTTTCTTTGGGCTTTCTCTGGGCTTTCTTTGGGCTTTCTGTGGGCTTTCTTTGGGCTTTCTTTGGGCTTTATTTGGGCTTTCTTTCGCCTTTCTTTGGGCTTTCTTTGGGCTTTCTTTCCCCTTTCTTTGGGCTTTCTTTCCCCTTTCTTTGGGCTTTCCTTTCCCCTTTCTTTGGGCTTTCTTTGGGCTTTCTTTGGGCTTTCTGTGGGCTTCTCTTTGGGCTTTCTTTGGGTTTTCTTTGGGCTTTCTTTCCCCTTTCTTTGTGGCTTTCTTTGGGCTTTCTTTCCTCTTTCTTTGGGCTTTCTTTGGGCTTTCTTTCCCCTTTCTTTAGGCTTTCTTTGGGCTTTCTTTCCCCTTTCTTTGGGCTTTCTTTCCCCTTTCTTTGGGCTGTCATTCCCCTTTCCTTGGGCTTTCTTTCCCCCTTTCTTTCCCCTTACTTTGGGCTTTCTTTGGGCTTTCTTTCCCTTTCTTTGGGCTTTGTTTCCCCTTTCTTTGGCTTCTTTGGGCTTTCTTTCCCCTTTCTTTGGGCTTTCTTTGGCTTTCTTTCCCCTTTCTTTGGCCTTTCTTTGGGCTTTCTTTCCCTTTCTTTGGGCTTTCTTTCCCCTTTCTTTGCGGCTTTCTTTGGGCTTTCTTTGGGCTTTCTTTGGGCTTTCTTTCCCTTTTCTTTCCACTTTCTTTGGGCTTTCTTTGGGCTTTCTTTGGGCTTTCTTTGGGCTTTCTTTGGGCTTTCTTTGGACTTTCTTTGGGCTTTCTTTGGGCTTTCATTCCCCTTTCTTTGGGCTTTCTTTGGGCATTCTTTCCCCTTTCTTTGGGCTTTCTTTGGGCTTTCTTTCCCCTTTCTTTGGGCTTTCTGTCCCCTTTCTTTGGGCTTTCTTTCTCCTTTCTTTGGGCTTTCTTTGGGCTTTCTTTCCCCTTTCTTTGGGCTTTCTTTCCCCTTTGTTTGGGCTTTGTTTCCCCTTTCTTTGGGCTTTCTTTCCCCTTTCTTTGGGCTTTCTTTGCGCTTTCTTTCCCCTTTCTTTGGGCTTTCTTTATGCTTTCTTTGGGCTTTCTTTCCGCTTTCTTTGGGCTTTCTTTGGGCTTTCTTTCCCTTTTCTTTGGGCTTTCTTTCCCCTTTCCTTGGGCTTTCTTTGGGGTTTCTTTCCCCTTTCTTTGGGTTTTCTTTCCCCTTTCTTTCCACTTTCTTTGGGCTTTCTTTGGGCTTTCTTTGGGCTTTCTTTCCCCTTTCTTTCCACTTTCTTTGGGCTTTCTTTGGGCTTTCTTTGGGCTTTATTTCCCCTTTCTTTGGGCTTTCTTTCCCCTTTCTTTGGGCTTTCTTTCCCCTTTCTTTGGGCTTTCTTTCCCCTTTCTTTGGGCTGTCATTCCCCTTTCTTTGGGCTTTCTTTCCCGTTTCTTTGGGCTTTCCTTGGGCTTTCTTTGGGGTTTCTTTGGGCTTTCTTTCCCCTTTCTTTGGGCTTTCTTTCCCCTTTCTTTGGGCTTTCTTTCCCCTTTCTTTGGGCTTTCTTTCCCCTTTCTTTGGGATTTCTTTCCCCTTTCTTTGGGCTTTCTTTCCCCTTTCTTTGGGCTTTCTTTCCCCTTTCTTTGAGCTTTCTTTGGGCTTTCTTTCCCCTTTATTTAGGCTTTCTTTGGGCTTTCTTTCCCCTTTCTTTGGGCTTTCTTTCCCCTTTCTTTGGGCTGTCATTCCCCTTTCCTTGGGCTTTCTTTCCCCTTTCTTTGGGCTTTCTTTCCCCTTTCTTTGGGCTTTCTTTCCCCTTTCTTTGGGCTTTGTTTCCCCTTTCTTTGGGCTTTCTTTGGGCTTTCTTTCCCCTTTCTTTGGGCTTTCTTTGGGCTTTCTTTCCCCTTTTTTTGGGCTTTCTTTCCCCTTTCTTTGGGCTTTCTTTCCCCTTTCTTTGGGCTTTCTTTCCCCTTTCTTTGGGCTTTCTTTCCCCTTTCTTTGGGCTTTCTTTGGGCTTTCTTTGGGCTTTCTTTGGGCTTTCTTTCCCCTTTCTTTCCACTTTCTTTGGGCTTTCTTTGGCCTTTCTTTCGGCTTTCTTTCCCATTTCTTTGGGCTTTCTTTGGGCTTTCTTTCCCCTTTCTTTGGGCTTTCTTTGGGCTTTCTTTGGGCTTTCTTTGGACTTTCTTTGGGCTTTCTTTGGGCTTTCATTCCCCTTTCTTTGGGCTTTCTTTGGGCATTCTTTCCCCTTTCTTTGGGCTTTCTTTGGGCTTTCTTTCCCCTTTCTTTGGGCTTTCTTTGGGCTTTCTTTCCCCTTTCTTTGGGCTTTCTGTCCCCTTTCTTTGGGCTTTCTTTCTCCTTTCTTTGGGCTTTCTTTGGGCTTTCTTTCCCCTTTCTTTGGGCTTTCTTTCCCCTTTCTTTGGGCTTTGTTTCCCCTTTCTTTGGGCTTTCTTTCCCCTTTCTTTGGGCTTTCTTTGCGCTTTCTTTCCCCTTTCTTTGGGCTTTCTTTGGGCTTTCTTTGGGCATTTTTTCCGCTTTCTTTGGGCTTTCTTTGGGCTTTCTTTCCCTTTTTTTTGGGCTTTCTTTCCCCTTTCCTTGGGCTTTCTTTGGGGTTTCTTTCCCCTTTCTTTGGGTTTTCTTTCCCCTTTCTTTGGGCTGTCTTTCCCCTTTCTTTGGGCTTTCTTTCCCCTTTCTTTGGGCTTTCTTTCCCTTTTCTTTGGGCTTTCTTTGGGCTTTCTTTGGGCTTTCTTTGGGCTTTCTTTCCCCTTTCTTTGGGCTTTCTTTCCCATTTCTTTGGGCTTTCTTTGGGCTTTCTTTCCCCTTTCTTTGGGCTTTCTTTCCCCTTTCTTTGGGCTTTCTTTCCCCTTTCTTTGGGCTTTGTTTCCCCTTTCTTTGGGCTTTCTTTCCCCTTTCTTTGGGCTTTCTTTCCCCTTTCTTTGCGCTTTCTTTCCCCTTTCTTTGGGCTTTCTTTGGGCTTTCTTTGGGCTTTCTTTCCGCTTTTCTTGGGCTTTCTTTGGGCTTTCTTTCCCTTTTCTTTGGGCTTTCTTTCCCCTTTCTTTGGGCTTTCTTTGGGCTTTCTTTCCCCTTTCTTTGGGCTTTCTTTCCCCTTTCTTTGGGCTGTCTTTCCCCTTTCTTTGGGCTTTCTTTCCCCTTTCTTTGGGCTTTCTTTCCCTTTTCTTTGGGCTTTCTTTGGGCTTTCTTTGGGCTTTCTCTGGGCTTTCTCTGGGCTTTCTTTCCCCTTTTTTTGTTCTTTCCTTCCCCTTTCTTTGGGCTTTCTTTCCCCTTTCTTTGGGCTTTCTTTCCCCTTTCTTTGGGCTTTCTTTCCCCTTTCTTTGGGCTTTCTTTCCCCTTTCATTGGGCTTTCTTTGAGCTTTCTTTCCCCTTTCTTTGGGCTTTCTTTCCCCTTTCTATGGGCTTTCTTTCCCCTTTCTTTGGGCTTTCTTTCCCCTTTCTTTGGGCTTTCTTTCCCCTTTCCTTGGGCTTTCTTTGGGCTTTCTTTCCCCTTTCTTTGGGTTTTCTTTCCCCTTTCTTTGGGCTGTCTTTCCCCTTTCTTTGGGCTTTCTTTCCCCTTTCTTTGGGCTTTCTTTCCCTTTTCTTTGGGCTTTCTTTGGGCTTTCTTTGGGCTTTCTTTGGGTTTCTCTGGGCTTTCTTTCCCCTTTCTTTGGGCTTTCTTTCCCCTTTCTTTGGGCTTTCTTTCCCCTTTCTTTGGGCTTTCTTTCCCCTTTCTTTGGGCTTTGTTTCCCCTTTCTTTGGGCTTTCTTTCCCCTTTCTTTGGGCTTTCTTTGCGCTTTCTTTCCCCTTTCTTTGGGCTTTCTTTGGGCTTTCTTTGGGCTTTCTTTCCGCTTTCTTTGGGCTTTCTTTGGGCTTTCTTTCCGTTTTCTTTGGGCTTTCTTTCCCCTTTCCTTGGGCTTTCTTTGGGCTTTCTTTCCCCTTTCTTTGGGTTTTCTTTCCCCTTTCTTTGGGCTGTCTTTCCCCTTTCTTTGGGCTTTCTTTCCCCTTTCTTTGGGCTTTCTTTCCCTTTTCTTTGGGCTTTCTTTGGGCTTTCTTTGGGCTTTCTTTGGGCTTTCTCTGGGCTTTCTTTCCCCTTTTTTTGGGCTTTCTTTCCCCTTTCTTTGGGCTTTCTTTCCCCTTTCTTTGGGCTTTCTTTCCCCTTTCTTTGGGCTTTCTTTCCCCATTCTTTGGGCTTTCTTTCCCCTTTCATTGGGCTTTCTTTGAGCTTTCTTTCCCCTTTCTTTAGGCTTTCTTTCCCCTTTCTATGGGCTTTCTTTCCCCTTTCTTTGGGCTTTCTTTCCCCTTTCTTTGGGCTTTCTTTCCCCTTTCTTTTTGCTTTCTTTCCCCTTTCTTTGGTATTTCTTTGCGCTTTCTTTCCCCTTTCTTTGGGCTTTCTTTCCCCTTTCTTTCCCCTTTCTTTGGGCTTTCTTTCCCCTTTCTTTCCCCTTTCTTTGGGCTTTGTTTCCCCTTTCTTTGGGCTTTCTTTCCCCTTTCTTTGGGCTTTCTTTGGGCTTTCTTTCCCCTTTCTTTGGGCTTTCTTTGGGCTTTCTTTGGGCTTTCTTTCCCCTTTCTTTCCACTTTCTTTGGGCTTTCTTTGGGCTTTCTTTGGGCTTTCTTTCCCCTTTCTTTGGGCTTTCTTTCTCCTTTCTTTGGGCTTTCTTTCCCCTTTCTGTGGGCTTTCTTTGGGCTTTCTTTGGGCTTTCTTTGGTCTTTCTTTCCCCTTTCTTTGGGCTTTCTGTGGGCTTTCTTTGGGCTTTCTTTGGGCTTTCTTTGGGCTTTCTTTCGCCTTTCTTTGGGCTTTCTTTGTGCTTTCTTTCCCCTTTCTTTGGGCTTTCTTTGGGCTTTCTTTCCCCTTTCTTTGGGCTTTCTTTCCCCTTTCTTTGGGCTTTCTTTGGGCTTTCTGTGGGCTTTCTTTGGGCTTTCTTTGGGCTTTCTTTCCCCTTTCTTTGGGTTTTCTTTGGGCTTTCTTTGGGCTTTCTTTCCCCTTTCTTTGGGCTTTCTTTGGGCTTTCTTTCCCTTTTCTTTAGGCTTTCTTTGGGCTTTCTTTCCCCTTTCTTTGGGTTTTCTTTGGGCTTTCTTTGGGCTTTATTTCCCCTTTCTTTGGGCTTTCTTTCCCGTTTCTTTGGTCTTTCTTTGGGCTGTCTTTCCCCTTTCTTTGGGCTTTCTTTGGGCTTTCTTTCCCCTTTCTTTGGGCTTTGTTTCCCCTTTCTTTGGGCTTTCTTTGGGCTTTCTTTCCCCTTTCTTTGGGCATTCTTTCCCCTTTCTTTGGGCTTTCTTTGGGCTTTCTTTCCCCTTTCTTTGGGCTTTCTTTGGGCTTTCTTTCCCCTTTCTTTGGGCTTTCTGTCCCCTTTCTTTGGGCTTTCTTTGGGCTTTCTTTCCCCTTTCTTTGGGCTTTATTTCCCCTTTCTTTGGGCTTTCTTTCCCCTTTCTTTGGGCTTTCTTTCCCCTTTCTTTGGGCTTTCTTTGGGCTTTCTTTGGGCTTTCTTTCCGCTTTCTTTGGGCTTTCTTTCCCGGTTCTTTGGGCTTTCTTTCCCCTTTCTTTGGGCTTTCTTTCCCCTTTCTTTGGGCTTTCTTTCCCCTTTCTTTAGGCTTTGTTTCCCCTTTCATTGGGCTTTCTTTCCCCTTTCTTTGGGCTTTCTTTGCGCTTTCTTTCCCCTTTCTTTGGGTTTTCTTTGGGGTTTCTTTGGGCTTTATTTCCCCTTTCTTTGGGCTTTCTTTCCCGTTTCTTTGGGCTTTCTTTGGGCTTTCTTTCCCCTTTCTTTGGGCTTTCTTTGGGCTTTCTTTCCCCTTTCTTTGGGCTTTCTTTGGGCTTTCTTTCCCCTTTCTTTGGGCTTTCTGTCCCCTTTCTTTGGGCTTTCTTTCCCTTTTCTTTGGGCTTTCTTTCCCCTTTCCTTGGGCTTTCTTTGGGCTTTCTTTCCCCTTTCTTTGGGTTTTCTTTCCCCTTTCTTTGGGCTGTCTTTCCCCTTTCTTTGGGCTTTCTTTCCCCTTTTTTTGGGCTTTCTTTCCCTTTTCTTTCGGCTTTCTTTGGGCTTTCTTTGGGCTTTCTTTGGGCTTTCTCTGGGCTTTCTTTCCCCTTTTTTTGGGCTTTCTTTCCCCTTTCTTTGGGCTTTCTTTCCCCTTTCTTTGGGCTTTCTTTGGGCTTTCTTTGGGCTTTCTTTCCCCTTTCTTTGGGCTTTCTTTCCCCTTTCTTTGGGCTTTCTTTCCCCTTTCTTTGGGCTTTCTTTCCCCTTTCTTTGGGCTTTCTTTGCGCTTTCTTTCTCCTTTCTTTGGGCTTTCTTTGGGCTTTCTATCCGCTTTCTTTGTGCTTTCTTTGGGCTTTCTTTCCCTTTTCTTTGGGCTTTCTTCCCCTTTCCTTGGGCTTTCTTTGGGCTTTCTTTCACCTTTCTTTGGGTTTTCTTTCCCCTTTCTTTGGACTGTCTTTCCCCTTTCTTTCGGCTTTCTTTCCCCTTTCTTTGGGCTTTCTTTCCCTTTTCTTTGGGCTTTCTTTGGGCTTTCTTTGGGCTTTCTTTGGGCTTTCTCTGGGCTTTCTTTCCCCTTTCTTTGGGCTTTCTTTGGGCTTTCTTTGGGCTTTCTTTCCCCTTTCTTTCCACTTTCTTTGGGCTTTCTTTGGGCTTTCTTTGGGCTTTCTTTCCCCTTTCTTTGGGTTTTCTTTGGGCTTTCTTTCCCCTTTCTTTGGGCTTTCTTTCCCCTTTCATTGGGCTTTCTTTCCCCTTTCTTTGGGCTTTCTTTCCCCTTTCTTTCCCCTGTCTTTGGGCTTTCTTTGGGCTTTGTTTCCAATTTCTTTCCCCTGTCTTTGGGCTTTCTTTCCCCTTTCTTTCCCCTTTCTTGGGCTTTGTTTCCCCTTTCTTTGGGCTTTCTTTCCCCTTTCTTTGGGCTTTCTTTGGGCTTTCTTTCCCCTTTCTTTGGGCTTTCATTCCCCTTTCTTTCCCCTTACTTTCCACTTTCTTTGGGCTTTCTTTGGGCTTTCTTTCCCCTTTCTTTGGGCTTTCATTCCCCCTTCTTTGGGGTTTCTTTCTCCTTTCTTTGGGCTTTCTTTCCCCTTTCTGTGGGCTTTCTTTCCCCTTTCTTTGGGCTTTCCTTGGGCTTTCTTTGGGCTTTCTTTGGGCTTTCTTTCCCCTTTCTTTGGGCTTTCTTTGGGCTTTCTTTCCCCTTTCTTTGGGCTTTCTTTGGGCTTTCTTTCCCCTTTCTTTGGGCTTTCTTTCCCCTTTCTTTGGGCTTTCTTTGGGCTTTCTTTCCCCTTTCTTTGGGCTTTCTTTCCCCTTTCTTTGGGCTTTCTTTGGGCTTTCTTTCCCCTTTCTTTGGGCTTTCTTTCGGCTTTCTTTCCCCTTTCTTTGGGCTTTGTTTCCCCTTTCTTTGGGCTTTCTTTAGGCTTTCTTTAGGCTTTCTTTGGGCTTTCTTTCCTCTTTCTTTGGGCTTTCTTTGGGCTTTCTTTCCCTTTTCTTTGGGCTTTCTTTCCCCTTTCTTTGGGCTTTCTTTGGGCTTTCTTTCCCCTTTCTTTGGGCTTTCTTTCCCCTTTCTTTGGGCTGTCTTTCCCCTTTCTTTGGGCTTTCTTTCCCCTTTCTTTGGGCTTTCTTTCCCCTTTCCTTGGGCTGTCTTTGGGCTTTCTTTCCCCTTTCTTTGGGTTTTCTTTCCCCTTTCTTTGGGCTGTCTTTCCCCTTTGTTTGGGCTTTCTTTCCCCTTTCTTTGGGCTTTCTTTCCCTTTTCTTTGGGCTTTCTTTGGGTTTTCTTTGGGCTTTCTTTGGGCTTTCTTTCCCCTTTCTTTGGGCTTTCTTTCCCCTTTCTTTGGGCTTTCTTTCCCCTTTCTTTTTGCTTTCTTTCCCATTCTTTGGTATTTCTTTGCGCTTTCTTTCCCCTTTCTTTGGGCTTTCTTTCCCCTTTCTTTCCCCTTTCTTTGGGCTTTCTTTGGGCTTTGTTTCCAATTTCTTTCCTCTTTCTTTGGGCTTTCTTTCCCCTTTCTTTCCCCTTTCTTTGGGCTTTGTTTCCCCTTTCTTTGGGCTTTCTTTCCCCTTTGTTTGGGCTTTCTTTGGGCTTTCTTTCCCCTTTCTTTGGGCTTTCTTTCCCCCTTCTTTGGGGTTTCTTTCTCTTTTCTTTGGGCTTTCTTTCCCCTTTCTGTGGGCTTTCTTTCCCCTTTCTTTGGGCTTTCCTTGGGCTTTCTTTGGGCTTTCTTTGGGCTTTCTTTCCCCTTTCTTTGGCTTTCTTTGGGCTTTCTTTGAGCTTTCTTTCCCCTTTCTTTGGGCTTTCTTTCCCCTTTCTTTGGGCTTTCTTTCCCCTTTCTTTGGGCTTTCTTTGGGCTGTCATTCCACTTTCTTTGGGCTTTCTTTGGGCTGTCATTCCCCTTTCTTTGGGCTTTCTTTCCCCTTTCTTTGGGCTTTCTTTGGGCTTTCTTTCCCCTTTCTTTTGCTTGTTTCCCCTTTCTTTGGGCTTTCTTTGTGCTTTCTTTCCCCTTTCTTTGGGCTTTCTTTCGGATTTCTTTCCCCTTCTTTGGGCTTTGTTTCCCCTTTCTTTGGGCTTTCTTTAGGCTTTCTTTAGGCTTTCTTTGGGCTTTCTTTCCTCTTTCTTTGGGCTTTCTTTGGGCTTTCTTTCCCTTTTCTTTGGGCTTTCTTTCCCCTTTCTTTGGGCTTTCTTTGGGCTTTCTTTCCCCTTTCTTTGGCTTTCTTTCACCTTTCTTTGGGCTGTCTTTCCCCTTTCTTTGGGCTTTCTTTCCCCTTTCTTTGGGCTTTCTTTCCCCTTTCCTTGGGCTTTCTTTGGGCTTTCTTTCCCCTTTCTTTGGGTTTTCTATCCCCTTTCTTTGGGCTGTCTTTCCCCTTTGTTTGGGCTTTCTTTCCCTTTCTTGGGCTTTCTTTCCTTTATTTCGGCTTTCTTTGGGCTTTCTTTGGGCTTTCTTTGGGCTTTCTCTGGGCCCCTTTCTTTGGCTTTCTTTCCCCTTTTCTTTGGGCTTTCTTTGGGCTTTCTTTGGCTTTCTTTCCCCTTTCTTTGGGGTTTCTTTCCCCTTTCTTTGGGCTTTCTTTCCCCTTTCTTTGGGCTTTGTTTCCCCTTTCTTTGGGCTTTCTTTCCCCTTTCTTGGGCTTTCTTTGCGCTTTCTTTCCCTTTCTTTGGGCTTTCTTTGGCTTTCTTTGGGCTTTCTTTCCGCTTTCTTTGGGCTTTCTTTGGGCTTTCTTTCCCTTTTCTTTGGGCTTTCTTTCCCCTTTCCTTGGGCTTTCTTTGGGCTTTCTTTCCCTTTCTTTGGGTTTTCTTTCCCCTTTCTTTGGGCTGTCTTTCCCCTTTCTTTGGGAGTTCTTTCCCCTTTCTTTGGGCTTTCTTTCCCTTTTCTTTGGGCTTTCATTGGGCTTTCTTTGGGCTTTCTCTGGGCTTTCTTTCCCCTTTTTTTGGGCTTTCTTTCCCCTTTCTTTGGGCTTTCTTTCCCCTTTCTTTGGGCTTTTCCTTCCCCTTTCTTGGGCTTTCTTTCCCGTTCTTTGGGCTTTCTTTCCCCTTTCATTGGGCTTTCTTTGAGCTTTCTTCCCCTTTCTTTAGGCTTTCTTTCCCCTTTCTATGGGCTTTCTTTCCCCTTTCTTTGGGCTTTCTTTCCTCTTTCTTGGGCTTTCTTTCCCCTTTCTTTTTGCTTTCTTTCCCCTTTCTTTGGTATTTCTTTGCGCTTTCTTTCCCCTTTCTTTGGGCTTTCTTTCCCCTTTCTTTCCCCTTTCTTTGGGCTTTCTTTCCCCTTTCTTTCCCCTTTCTTTGGGCTTTGTTTCCCTTTCTTTGGGCTTTCTTTCCCCTTTCTTTGGGCTTTCTTTGGGCTTTCTTTCCCCTTTCTTTGGGCTTTCTTTCCCCTTTCTTTCCCCTTTCTTTGGGGTTTCTTTGGGCTTTCTTTCCCCTTTCTTGGGCTTGTTTCCCCTTTCTTTGGGCTTTCTTTGGGCTTTCTTTCCCCTTTCTTTGGGCTTTCTTTCCCTTTCTTTGGGCTTTCTTTCCCCTTTCTTTGGGCTTTCTTTCCCCTTTCCTTGGGCTTTCTTTGGGCTTTCTTTCCCCTTTCCTTGGGCTTTCTTTGGGCTTTCTTTCCCCTTTCTTTGGGTTTTCTTTCCCCTTTCTTTGGGCTGTCTTTCCCTTTCTTTGGGCTTTCTTTCCCCTTTCTTGGGCTTTCATTCCCTTTTCTTTGGGCTTTCTTTGGGCTTTTTTTGGGCTTTCTTTGGGCTTTCCTTGGGCTTTCTTTGGGCTTTCTTTCCCTTTCTTTGGCTTTCTTTGGGCTTTCTTTGGGCTTTCTTTCCTTTCTTTGGGCTTTCTTTCCCCTTTCTTTGGCTTTCTTTCCCCTTTCTTTGGGCTTTGTTTCCCCTTTCTTTGGGCTTTCTTTCCCCTTTCTTTGGGCTTTCTTTGCGCTTTCTTTCCCCTTTCTTGGGCTTTCTTTGGGCTTTCTTTGGGCTTTCTTTCCGCTTTCTTTGGGCTTTCTTGGGCTTTCTTTCCCTTTTCTTTGGGCTTTCTTTCCCCTTTCCTTGGGCTTTCTTTGGGCTTCTTTCCCCTTTCTTTGGGTTTTCTTTCCCCTTTCTTTGGGCTGTCTTTCCCCTTTCTTTGGATTTCTTTCCCCTTTCTTTGGGCTTTCTTTCCCTTTTCTTTGGGCTTTCTTTGGGCTTTCTTTGGGGCTTTCTTTGGGGCTTTCTCTGGGCTTTCTTACCCCTTTTTTTGGGCTTTCTTTCCTTTTTCTTTGGGCTTTCTTTCCCCTTTCTTTGGCTTTCTTTCCCCTTTCTTTGGCTTTCTTTCCCCATTCTTGGGCTTTCTTTCCCCTTTCATTGGGCTTTCTTTTGAGCTTTCTTTCCCCTTTCTTTAGGCTTTCTTTCCCCTTTCTATGGGCTTTCTTTCCCCTTTCTTTGGGCTTTCTTTCCCCTTTCTTTGGCTTTCTTTCCCCTTTCTTTTTGCTTTCTTTCCCTTTCTTTGGTATTTCTTTGCGCTTTCTTTCCCCTTTCTTTGGGCTTTCTTTCCCCTTCTTTCCCCTTTCTTTGGGCTTTCTTTCCCCTTTCTTTCCCCTTTCTTTGGGCTTTGTTTCCCCTTTCTTTGGCTTTCTTTGGGCTTTCTTTCCCCTTTCTTTGGGCTTTCTTTCCCCTTTCTTTCCCCTTTCTTTGGGGTTTCTTTGGGCTTTCTTTCCCCTTTCTTTGGGCTTTCTTTGGGCTTTCTTTGGCTTTCTTTCCCTGTCTTTCCACTTTCTTTGGGCTTTCTTTGGGCTTTCTTTGGGCTTTCTTTCCCCTTTCTTTGGCTTTCTTTCTCCTTTCTTTGGGCTTTCTTTCCCCTTTCTGTGGGCTTTCTTTGGGCTTTCTTTGGGCTTTCTTTCCCCTTTCTTTGGGCTTTCTTTGGGCTTTCTTTCCCTTTCTTTAGGCTTTCTTTGGGCTTTCTTTCCCCTTTCTTTGGGTTTTCTTTGGGCTTTCTTTGGGCTTTATTTTCCCCTTTCTTTGGGCTTTCTTCCCGTTTCTTTGGTCTTTCTTTGGCTGTCTTTCCCCTTTCTTGGGCTTTCTTTCCCCTTTCTTTGGCTTTGTTTCCCCTTTCTTTGGGCTTTCTTTGGGCTTTCTTTCCCCTTTCTTTGGGCATTCTTTCCCCTTTCTTTGGGCTTTCTTTGGGCTTTCTTTCCCCTTTCTTTGGCTTTCTTTGGGCTTTCTTTCCCCTTTCTTTGGGCTTTCTGTCCCCTTTCTTTGGGCTTTCTTTCCCCTTTCTTTGGCTTTCTTTGGGCTTTCTTTCCCCTTTCTTTGGGCTTTCTTCCCCTTTCTCTGGGCTTTCTTTCCCCTTTCTTTGGGCTTTCTTTCCCTTTCTTGGGCTTTCTTTCCCCTTTCTTTGGGCTTTCTTTGCGCTTTCTTTCCCCTTTCTTTGGGCTTTCTTTCCGCTTTCTTTGGCTTTCTTTCCGCTTTCTTTGGGCTTTCTTTCCCGTTTCTTTGGGCTTTCTTTCCCCTTTCTTTGGGCTTTCTTTCCCCTTTCTTTGGGCTTTCTTTCCCCTTTCTTTGGGCTTTGTTTCCCCTTTCTTTGGGCTTTCTTTCCCCTTTCTTTGGGCTTTCTTTGCGCTTTCTTTCCCCTTTCTTTGGTTTTCTTTGGGCTTTCTTTGGGCTTTATTTCCCCTTTCTTTGGGCTTTCTTTCCCGTTTCTTTGGGCTTTCTTTGGGCATTCTTTCCCCTTTCTTTGGGCTTTCTTTGGGCTTTCTTTCCCCTTTCTTTGGGCTTTCTTTGGGCTTTCTTTCCCCTTTCTTTGGGCTTTCTGTCCCCTTTCTTTGGGCTTTCTTTCCCTTTTCTTGGGCTTTCTTTCCCCTTTCTTTGGGCATTCTTTCCCCTTTCTTTGGGCTTTCTTTGGGCTTTCTTTCCCCTTTCTTTGGGCTTTCTGTCCCCTTTCTTTGGGCTTTGTTTCCCCTTGCTTTGGGCTTTCTTTGGGCTTTCTTTCCCCTTTCTTTGGGCTTTCTTCCCCTTTCTCTGGGCTTTCTTTCCCCTTTCTTTGGGCTTTCTTTCCCTTTCTTTGGGCTTTCTTCCCCTTTCTTTGGGCTTTCTTTGCGCTTTCTTTCCCCTTTCTTTGGGCTTTCTTTGGGCTTTCTTTGGGCTTTCTTTCCGCTTTCTTTGGGCTTTCTTTCCCGTTTCTTGGGCTTTCTTTCCCATTTCTTTGGCTTTCTTTCCCTTTCTTTGGGCTTTCTTTCCCCTTTCTTTGGGCTTTGTTTCTCCTTTCTTTGGGCTTTCTTTCCCTTTCTTTGGCTTTCTTTGCGCTTTCTTTCCCCTTTCTTTGGGTTTTCTTTGGGCTTTCTTTGGGCTTTATTTCCCCTTTCTTTGGGCTTTCTTTCCAGTTTCTTTGGGCTTTCTTTGGGCATTCTTTCCCCTTTCTTTGGGCTTTCTTTGGGCTTTCTTTCCCTTTCTTTGGGCTTTCTTGGGCTTTCTTTCCCCTTTCTTTGGGCTTTCTGTCCCCTTTCTTTGGGCTTTCTTTCCCTTTTCTTTGGGCTTTCTTTCCCCTTTCCTTGGGCTTTCTTTGGGCTTTCTTCCCCTTTCTTTGGGTTTTCTTTCCCCTTTCTTTGGGCTGTCTTTCCCTTTCTTTGGGCTTTCTTTCCCCTTTCTTTGGGCTTTCTTTCCCTTTTCTTTGGGCTTTCTTGGGCTTTCTTTGGGCTTTCTTTGGGCTTTCTCTGGGCTTTCTTTCCCTTTTTTTGGGCTTTCTTTCCCCTTTCTTTGGGCTTTCTTTCCCCTTTCTTTGGGCTTTCTTTGGGCTTTCTTTGGGCTTTCTTGGGCTTTCTTTGGCTTTCTCTGGGCTTTCTTTCCCTTTCTTTGGGCTTTCTTCCCCTTTCTTTGGGCTTTCTTTCCCCTTTCTTTGGGCTTTCTTTCCCCTTTCTTTGGGCTTTCTTTCCACTTTCTTTGGGCTTTCTTTCCCTTTCTTTGGGCTTTCTTTGCGCTTTCTTTCTCCTTTCTTTGGGCTTTCTTTGGGCTTTCTTTGGGCTTTCTTTCCGCTTTCTTTGTGCTTTCTTTGGGCTTTCTTTCCCTTTTCTTTGGGATTTCTTCCCCTTTCCTTGGGCTTTCTTTGGCTTTCTTTCCCTTTCTTTGGGTTTTCTTTCCCCTTTCTTTGGACTGTCTTTCCCCTTTCTTTCGGCTTTCTTTCCCCTTTCTTTGGGCTTTCTTTCCCTTTTCTTTGGGCTTACTTTGGGCTTTCTTTGGGCTTTCTTTGGGCTTTCTCTGGGCTTTCTTTCCCCTTTCTTTGGGCTTTCTTTGGGCTTTCTTTGGGCTTTCTTTCCCCTTTCTTTCCACTTTCTTTGGCTTTCTTGGGCTTTCTTTGGGCTTTCTTTCCCCTTTCTTTGGTTTTCTTTGGGCTTTCTTTCCCCTTTCTTTGGGCTTTCTTTCCCCTTTCATTGGGCTTTCTTTGAGCTATCTTTCCCCTTTCTTTGGGATTTCTTTCCCCTTTCTTTGGGCTTTCTTTCCCCTTTCTTTGGGCTTTCTTTCCCCTTTCTTTTGCTTTCTTTCCCCTTTCTTTGGTATTTCTTTGCGCTTTCTTTCCCCTTTCTTTGGGCTTCTTTCCCCTTTCTTTCCCCTTTCTTTGGGCTTTCTTTGGGCTTTGATTCCAATTTCTTTCCCCTTTCTTTGGGCTTTCTTCCCCTTTCTTTCCCCTTTCTTTGGGCTTTGTTTCCCCTTTCTTTGGGCTTTCTTTCCCTTTCTTTGGGCTTTCTTTGGGCTTTCTTTCCCCTTTCTTTGGGCTTTCTTTCCCCCTTCTTTGGGATTTCTTTCTCCTTTCTTTGGGCTTTCTTTCCCTTTTCTGTGGGCTTTCTTTCCCTTTCTTTGGCTTTCCTTGGCTTTCTTTGGGCTTTCTTTGGGCTTTCTTTCCCCTTTCTTTGGGCTTTCTTTCCCCTTTCTTTGGGCTTTCTTTCCCCTTTCTTTGGGCTTTCTTTCCCCTTTCTTTGGGCTTTCTTTCCCCTTTCTTTGGGCTTTCTTTGGGCTGTCATTCCCCTTTCTTTGGCTTTCTTTCCCCTTTCTTTGGGTTTTCTTTCCCCTTTCTTTGGGCTGTCTTTCCCCTTTCTTTGGGCTTTGTTTCCCTTTCTTTGGCTTTCTTTCCCCTTACTTTCCACTTTCTTTGGCTTTCTTTCCCTTTCTTTGTGCTTTCTTCCCCCTTCTTTGGGATTTCTTCTCCTTTCTTTGGGCTTTCTTTCCCTTTTCTGTGGGCTTTCTTTCCCCTTTCTTTGGGCTTTCCTTGGGCTTTCTTTGGGCTTTCTTTGGGCTTTCTTTCCCCTTTCTTTGGGCTTTCTTGGGCTTTCTTTGGCTTTCTTTCCCCTTTCTTTGGGCTTTCTTTCCCCTTTCTTTGGCTTTCTTTCCCCTTTCTTTGGCTTTCTTTGGGCTGTCATTCCCCTTTCTTTGGGCTTTCTTTCCCCTTTCTTTGGGTTTTCTTTCCCCTTTCTTTGGGCTGTCTTTCCCCTTTCTTTGGCTTTCTTTCCCCTTTCTTTGGCTTTCTTTCCCTTTTCTTTGGGCTTTCTTTGGGCTTTCTTTGGGCTTTCTCTGGGCTTTCTTTCCCCTTTTTTTGGGCTTTCTTTCCCCTTTTTTTGGGCTTTCTTTCCCCTTTCTTTGGGCTTTCTTTCCCCTTTCTTTGTGCTTCTTGGCTTTCTTTGGGCTTTCTTTGGGCTTTCTTTGGGCTTTCTCTGGGCTTTCTTTCCCCTTCTTTAGGCTTTCTTTCCCCTTTCTTTGGGCTTTCTTTCCCCTTTCTTTGGGCTTTCTTTCCCCTTTCTTTGGGCTTTCTTTCCCTTTCTTTGGCTTTCTTTCCCCTTTCTTTGGGCTTTCTTTGCGCTTTCTTCTCCTTTCTTTGGGCTTTCTTTGGGCTTTCTTTGGGCTTTCTTTCCGCTTTCTTTGTGCTTTCTTGGGCTTTCTTTCCCTTTTCTTTGGGCTTTCTTCCCTTTCCTTGGGCTTCTTTGGGCTTTCTTTCCCCTTTCTTTGGGTTTTCTTTCCCTTTCTTTGGACTGTCTTTCCCTTTTCTTTCGCTTTCTTTCCCCTTTCTTTGGGCTTTCTTTCCTTTTCTTGGGCTTACTTTGGGCTTTCTTTGGGCTTTCCTTTGGCTTTCTCTGGCTTTCTTTCCCCTTTCTTTGGGCTTTCTTTGGCTTTCTTAGGGCTTTCTTTCCCCTTTCTTTCCACTTTCTTTGGGCTTTCTTTGGGCTTTCTTTGGCTTTCTTTCCCCTTTCTTTGGGTTTTCTTTGGCTTTCTTTCCCCTTTCTTTGGGCTTTCTTTCCCCTTTCATTGGGCTTTCTTTGAGCTTTCTTTCCCCTTTCTTTGGGATTTCTTTCCCCTTTCTTTGGGCTTTCTTTCCCCTTTCTTTGGGCTTTCTTTCCCCTTTCTTTTTTGCTTTCTTTCCCTTTCTTTGGTATTTCTTTGCGCTTTCTTTCCCCTTTCTTTGGGCTTTCTTTCCCTTTCTTTCCCCTTTCTTTGGGCTTTCTTTGGGCTTTGATTCCAATTCTTTCCCCTTTCTTTGGGCTTTCTTTCCCTTTCTTTCCCCTTTCTTTGGGCTTTGTTTCCCCTTTCTTTGGGCTTTCTTTCCCCTTTCTTTGGGCTTTCTTTGGGCTTTCTTTCCCCTTTCTTTGGGCTTTCTTTCCCTTTCTTTCCCCTTACTTTCCACTTTCTTTGGGCTTTCTTTCCCTTTCTTTGGGCTTTCTTTCCCCTCTCTTTGGGTTTCTTTCTCCTTTCTTTGGGCTTTCTTTCCCTTTTCTGTGGGCTTTCTTTCCCCTTTGTTTGGGATTCTTGGGCTTTCTTTGGGCTTTTCTTTGGGCTTTCTTTCCCCTTTCTTTGGGCTTTCTTTGGGCTTTCTTTGGGCTTTCTTTCCCCTTTCTTTGGGCTTTCTTTCCCCTTTCTTTGGACTTTCTTTCCCCTTTCTTTGGCTTTCTTTGGGCTGTCATTCCCCTTTCTTTGGCTTTCTTTCCCTTTCTTTGGGTTTTCTTTCCCCTTTCTTTGGCTGTCTTTCCCCTTTCTTTGGGCTTTCTTTCTCCTTTCTTTGGGCTTTCTTTCCCCTTTCTGTGGGCTTTCTTTGGGCTTTCTTTGGGCTTTCTTTCCCCTTTCTTTGGGCTTTCTTTGGGCTTTCTTTCCCCTTTCTTTAGGCTTTCTTTGGGCTTTCTTTCCCCTTTCTTTGGGTTTTCTTTGGGCTTTCTTTGGGCTTTATTTCCCCTTTCTTTGGGCTTTCTTTCCCGTTTCTTTGGTCTTTCTTTGGGCTGTCCTTTCCCTTTCTTTGGGCTTTCTTTCCCCTTTCTTTGGGCTTTGTTTCCCCTTTCTTTTGGCTTTCTTTGGGCTTTCTTTCCCTTTCTTTGGGCATTCTTTCCCCTTTCTTTGGGCTTTCTTTGGGCTTTCTTTCCCCTTTCTTTGGCTTTCTTTGGGCTTTCTTTCCCCTTTCTTTGGGCTTTCTGTCCCCTTTCTTGGGCTTTCTTTCCCTTTCTTTGGGCTTTCTTGGGCTTTCTTTCCCTTTCTTTGGCTTTCTTTCCCCTTTCTCTGGCTTTCTTTCCCCTTGTCTTTGGGCTTTCTTTCCCCTTTCTTTGGGCTTTCTTTCCCCTTTCTTTGGGCTTTCTTTGCGCTTTCTTTCCCCTTTCTTTGGGCTTTCTTTCCGCTTTCTTTGGGCTTTCTTTCCGCTTTCTTTGGGCTTTCTTTCCCGTTTCTTTGGGCTTTCTTTCCCCTTTCTTTGGCTTTCTTTCCCCTTTCTTTGGGCTTTCTTTCCCCTTTCTTTGGGCTTTGTTTCCCCTTTCTTTGGGCTTTCTTTCCCCTTTCTTGGGCTTTCTTTGCGCTTTCTTTCCCCTTTCTTTGGGTTTTCTTTGGGCTTTCTTGGGCTTTATTTCCCCTTTCTTTGGGCTTTCTTTCCCGTTTCTTTGGGCTTTCTTTGGGCATTCTTTCCCCTTTCTTTGGGCTTTCTTTGGGCTTTCTTTCCCCTTTCTTTGGGCTTTCTTTGGGCTTTCTTTCCCCTTTCTTTGGGCTTTCTGTCCCCTTTCTTTGGGCTTTCTTTCCCTTTTCTTTGGGCTTTCTTTCCCCTTTCTTTGGGCATTCTTTCCCCTTTCTTTGGGCTTTCTTTGGGCTTTCTTTCCCCTTTCTTTGGGCTTTCTGTCCCCTTTCTTTGGGCTTTGTTTCCCCTTGCTTTGGCTTTCTTTGGGCTTTCTTTCCCCTTTCTTTGGGCTTCTTTCCCCTTTCTCTGGGCTTTCTTTCCCCTTTCTTTGGGCTTTCTTTCCCCTTTCTTTGGGCTTTCTTTCCCCTTTCTTTGGCTTTCTTTGCGCTTTCTTTCCCCTTTCTTTGGGCTTTCTTTGGCTTTCTTTGGGCTTTCTTTCCGCTTTCTTTGGGCTTTCTTTCCCGTTTCTTGGGCTTTCTTTCCCATTTCTTTGGGCTTTCTTTCCCCTTTCTTTGGGCTTTCTTTCCCCTTTCTTTGGGCTTTGTTTCTCCTTTCTTTGGGCTTTCTTTCCCCTTTCTTTGGGCTTTCTTTGCGCTTTCTTTCCCCTTTCTTTGGGTTTCTTTGGCTTTCTTTGGGGCTTTATTTCCCCTTTCTTTGGGCTTTCTTTCCAGTTTCTTTGGGCTTTCTTTGGGCATTCTTTCCCCTTTCTTTGGCTTTCTTTGGGCTTTCTTTCCCCTTTCTTTGGGCTTTCTTTGGCTTTCTTTCCCCTTTCTTTGGGCTTTCTGTCCCCTTTCTTTGGGCTTTCTTTCCCTTTTCTTTGGGCTTTCTTTCCCCTTTCCTTGGGCTTTCTTTGGGCTTTCTTTCCCTTTCTTTGGGTTTTCTTTCCCCTTTCTTTGGGCTGTCTTTCCCCTTTCTTTGGCTTTCTTTCCCCTTTCTTTGGGCTTTCTTTCCCTTTTCTTTGGCTTTCTTTGGGCTTTCTTGGGCTTTCTTTGGCTTTCTCTGGGCTTTCTTTCCCTTTTTTTGGGCTTTCTTTCCCCTTTCTTTGGGCTTTCTTTCCCCTTTCTTTGGGCTTTCTTTGGGCTTTCTTTGGGCTTTCTTTGGGCTTTCTTTGGGCTTTCTCTGGGCTTTCTTTCCCCTTTCTTTGGGCTTTCTTTCCCCTTTCTTTGGGCTTTCTTTCCCCTTTCTTTGGGCTTTCTTTCCCCTTTCTTTGGGCTTTCTTTCCCCTTTCTTTGGGCTTTCTTTCCCCTTTCTTTGGGCTTTCTTTGCGCTTTCTTTCTCCTTTCTTTGGGCTTTCTTTGGGCTTTCTTGGGCTTTCTTTCCGCTTTCTTTGTGCTTTCTTTGGGCTTTCTTTCCCTTTTCTTTGGGATTTCTTCCCCTTTCCTTGGGCTTTCTTTGGGCTTTCTTTCCCCTTTCTTTGGGTTTCTTTCCCCTTTCTTTGGACTGTCTTTCCCCTTTCTTTCGGCTTTCTTTCCCCTTTCTTTGGGCTTTCTTTCCCTTTTCTTTGGGCTTACTTTGGCTTTCTTTGGGCTTTCTTTGGGCTTTCTCTGGGCTTTCTTTCCCCTTTCTTTGGGCTTTCTTTGGCTTTCTTTGGGCTTTCTTTCCCCTTTCTTTCCACTTTCTTTGGGCTTTCTTTGGGCTTTCTTTGGGCTTTCTTTCCCCTTTCTTTGGGTTTTCTTTGGGCTTTCTTTCCCCTTTCTTTGGGCTTTCTTTCCCCCTTTCATTGGGCTTTCTTTGAGCTATCTTTCCCCTTTCTTTGGGATTTCTTTCCCCTTTCTTTGGGCTTTCTTTCCCCTTCTTTGGGCTTTCTTTCCCCTTTCTTTTTGCTTTCTTTCCCCTTTCTTTGGTATTTCTTTGCGCTTTCTTTCCCCTTTCTTTGGGCTTTCTTTCCCCTTTCTTCCCCTTTCTTTGGGCTTTCTTTGGGCTTTGATTCCAATTTCTTTCCCCTTTCTTTGGGCTTTCTTCCCCCTTTCTTTCCCCTTTCTTTGGGCTTTGTTTCCCCTTTCTTTGGGCTTTCTTTCCCCTTTCTTTGGGCTTTCTTTGGGCTTTCTTTCCCCCTTTCTTTGGGCTTTCTTTCCCCCTTCTTTGGGATTTCTTTCTCCTTTCTTTGGGCTTTCTTTCCCTTTTCTGTGGGCTTTCTTTCCCCTTTCTTTGGGCTTTCCTTGGCTTTCTTTGGGCTTTCTTTGGCTTTCTTTCCCCTTTCTTTGGGCTTTCTTTCCCCTTTCTTTGGGCTTTCTTTCCCCTTTCTTTGGGCTTTCTTTCCCCTTTCTTTGGGCTTTCTTTCCCCTTTCTTTGGGCTTTCTTTGGCTGTCATTCCCCTTTCTTTGGGCTTTCTTTCCCCTTTCTTTGGGTTTTCTTTCCCCTTTCTTTGGGCTGTCTTTCCCCTTTCTTTGGGCTTTGTTTCCCCTTTCTTTGGGCTTTCTTTCCCCTTACTTTCCACTTTCTTTGGGCTTTCTTTCCCCTTTCTTTGTGCTTTCTTTCCCCCCTTCTTTGGGATTTCTTTCTCCTTTCTTTGGGCTTTCTTTCCTTTTTCTGTGGGCTTTCTTTCCCCTTTCTTTGGGCTTTCCTTGGGCTTTCTTTGGCTTTCTTTGGGCTTCTTTCCCCTTTCTTTGGGCTTTCTTTGGGCTTTCTTTGGCTTTCTTTCCCCTTTCTTTGGGCTTTCTTTCCCCTTTCTTTGGGCTTTCTTTCCCCTTTCTTTGGGCTTTCTTTGGCTGTCATTCCCCTTTCTTTGGGCTTTCTTTCCCCTTTCTTTGGGTTTTCTTTCCCCTTTCTTTGGGCTGTCTTTCCCCTTTCTTTGGGCTTTCTTTCCCCTTTCTTTGGGCTTTCTTTCCCTTTTCTTTGGGCTTTCTTTGGGCTTTCTTTGGGCTTTCTCTGGGCTTTCTTTCCCCTTTTTTTGGGCTTTCTTTCCCCTATTTTTGGGCTTTCTTTCCCCTTTCTTTGGGCTTTCTTTCCCCTTTCTTTGTTGCTTTCTTTGGGCTTTCTTTGGGCTTTCTTTGGGCTTTCTTTGGGCTTTCTCTGGGCTTTCTTTCCCCTTTCTTTAGCTTTCTTTCCCCTTTCTTTGGGCTTTCTTTCCCCTTTCTTTGGGCTTTCTTTCCCCTTTCTTTGGGCTTTCTTTCCCCTTTCTTTGGGCTTTCTTCCCCTTTCTTTGGGCTTTCTTTGCGCTTTCTTTCTCCTTTCTTTGGGCTTTCTTTGGGCTTTCTTTGGGCTTTCTTTCCGCTTTCTTTGTGCTTTCTTTGGCTTTCTTTCCCTTTTCTTTGGGCTTTCTTCCCCTTTCCTTGGGCTTTCTTTGGGCTTTCTTTCCCCTTTCTTTGGGTTTTCTTTCCCCTTTCTTTGGACTGTCTTTCCCCTTTCTTTCGGCTTTCTTTCCCCTTTCTTTGGGCTTTCTTTCCCTTTTCTTTGGGCTTACTTTGGGCTTTCTTTGGGCTTTCTTTGGGCTTTCTCTGGCTTTCTTTCCCCTTTCTTTGGGCTTTCTTTGGGCTTTCTTAGGGCTTCTTTCCCTTTCTTTCCACTTTCTTTGGGCTTTCTTTGGGCTTTCTTTGGGCTTTCTTTCCCTTTCTTTGGGTTTTCTTTGGGCTTTCTTTCCCTTTCTTTGGGCTTTCTTTCCCCTTTCATTGGCTTTCTTGAGCTTTCTTTCCCTTTCTTTGGGATTTCTTTCCCCTTTCTTTGGGCTTTCTTTCCCCTTTCTTTGGGCTTTCTTTCCCCTTTCTTTTGCTTTCTTTCCCCTTTCTTTGGTATTTCTTTGCGCTTTCTTTCCCCTTTCTTTGGGCTTTCTTTCCCCTTTCTTTCCCCTTTCTTTGGGCTTTCTTTGGGCTTTGATTCCAATTTCTTTCCCCTTTCTTTGGGCTTTCTTTCCCCTTTCTTTCCCCTTTCTTTGGGCTTTGTTTCCCCTTTCTTTGGGCTTTCTTTTCCCCTTTCTTTGGGCTTTCTTGGGCTTTCTTTCCCCTTTCTTTGGGCTTTCTTTCCCCTTTCTTTCCCCTTACTTTCCACTTTCTTTGGGCTTTCTTTCCCCTTTCTTTGGCTTTCTTTCCCCCTTCTTTGGGTTTCTTTCTCCTTTCTTTGGGCTTTCTTTCCCTTTTCTGTGGGCTTTCTTTCCCCTTTGTTTGGGCTTTCCTTGGCTTTCTTTGGGCTTTCTTTGGGCTTTCTTTCCCCTTTCTTTGGGCTTTCTTTGGGCTTTCTTTGGGCTTCTTTCCCCTTTCTTTGGGCTTTCTTTCCCCTTTCTTTGGACTTTCTTTCCCCTTTCTTTGGGCTTTCTTTGGGCTGTCATTCCCCTTTCTTTGGGCTTTCTTTCCCCTTTCTTTGGGTTTTCTTTCCCCTTTCTTTGGGCTGTCTTTCCCCTTTCTTTGGGCTTTCTTTCCCCTTTCTTTGGGCTTTCTTTCCCTTTTCTTTGGGCTTTCTTTGGGCTTTCTTTGGGCTTTCTTTGGGCTTTCTTTGGGCTTTCTCTGGGCTTTCTTTCCCCTTTTTTTGGGCTTTCTTTCCCCTTTCTTTGGGCTTTCTTTCCCCTTTCTTTGGGCTTTCTTTGGGCTTTCTTTGGGCTTTCTTTGGGCTTTCTCTGGGCTTTCTTTCCCCTTTCTTTGGGCTTTCTTTCCCCTTTCTTTGGGCTTTCTTTCCCCTTTCTTTGGGCTTTCTTTCCCCTTTCTTTGGGCTTTCTTTCCCCTTTCTTTGGGCTTTCTTTGCGCTTTCTTTCTCCTTTCTTTGGGCTTTCTTTGGGCTTTCTTTGGGCTTTCTTTCCGCTTTCTTTGTGCTTTCTTTGGGCTTTCTTTCCCTTTTCTTTGGGCTTTCTTCCCCTTTCCTTGGGCTTTCTTTGGGCTTTCTTTCCCCTTTCTTTGGGTTTTCTTTCCCCTTTCTTTGGACTGTCTTTCCCCTTTCTTTCGGCTTTCTTTCCCCTTTCTTTGGGCTTTCTTTCCCCTTTCTTTGGGCTTTCTTTCCCTTTTCTTTCGACTTTCTTTGGGCATTCTTTGTGCTTTCTTTGGGCTCTCTCTGGGCTTTCTTTCCCCTTTCTTTGGGCTTTCTTTGGGCTTTCTTTGGGCTTTCTTTCCCCTTTCTTTGGGCTTTCTTTGGGCTTTCTTTCCCCTTTCTTTGGGCTTTCTTTCCCCTTTCTTTGGGCTTTCTTTGGGCTTTCCTTGAGCTTTCTTTCCCCTTTCTTTGGGCTTACTTTGGGCTTTCTTTCCCCTTTCTTTGGGCTTTCTTTCCCCTTACTTTGGGCTTTCTATCCCCTTTCTTTGGGCTTTCTTTCCTCTTTCTTTGGGCTTTCTTTAGGCTTTCTTTCCCCTTTCTTTGGGCTTTCTTTCCCATTTCTTTGGGCTTTCTTTCCCCTTTCTTTGGGCTTTGTTTCCCCTTTCTTTGGGCTTTCTTTCCCCTTTCTTTGGGCTTTCTTTGCTCTTTCTTTCCCCTTTCTTTGGGCTTTCTTTGGGCTTTCTTTGGGCTTTCTTTCCCCTTTCTTTCCACTTTCTTTGGGCTTTCTTTCCCTTTTCTTTGGGCTTTCTTTCCCCTTTCTTTGGGCTTTCTTTGGGCTTTCTTTCCCCTTTCTTTGGGCTTTCTTTGGGCTTTCCTTGAGCTTTCTTTCCCCTTTCTGTGGGCTTTCTTTGGGCTTTCTTTGGGCTTTCTTTCGCCTTTCTTTGGGCTTTCTTTGGGCTTTCTTTCCCCTTTCTTTGGGCTTTCTTTCCCCTTTCTTTGGGCTTTCTTTGGGCTTTCTTTGGGCTTTCTTTGGGCTTTCTGTGGGCTTTCTTTGGGCTTTCTTTGGGTTTTCTTTGGGCTTTCTTTTCCCTTTCTTTGTGCTTTCTTTGGGCTTTCTTTCCCCTTTCTTTGGGCTTTCTTTGGGCTTTCTTTCCCCTTTCTTTAGGCTTTCTTTGGGCTTTCTTTCCCCTTTCTTTGGGCTTTCTTTCCCCTTTCTTTGGGCTGTCATTCCCCTTTCCTTGGGCTTTCTTTCCCCTTTCTTTGGGCTTTCTTTCCCCTTTCTTTGGGCTTTCTTTGGGCTTTCTTTCCCCTTTCTTTGGGCTTTGTTTCCCCTTTCTTTGGGCTTTCTTTGGGCTTTCTTTCCCCTTTCTTTGGGCTTTCTTTGGGCTTTCTTTCCCCTTTCTTTGGGCTTTCTTTCCCCTTTCTTTGGCCTTTCTTTGGGCTTTCTTTCCCCTTTCTTTGGGCTTTCTTTCCCCTTTCTTTGGGCTTTCTTTGGGCTTTCTTTGGGCTTTCTTTGGGCTTTCTTTCCCTTTTCTTTCCACTTTCTTTGGGCTTTCTTTGGGCTTTCTTTCGGATTTCTTTCCCCTTTCTTTGGGCATTCTTTGGGCTTTCTTTCCCCTTTCTTTGGGCTTTCTTTCCCCTTTCTTTGGGCTTTCTTTGGGCTTTTTTTGGGCTTTCTTTTGATTTCTTTGGGCTTTCTTTGGGCTTTCATTCCCCTTTCTTTGGGCTTTCTTTGGGCATTCTTTCCCCTTTCTTTGGGCTTTCTTTGGGCTTTCTTTCCCCTTTCTTTGGGCTTTCTTTGGGCTTTCTGTCCCCTTTCTTTGGGCTTTCTTTCTCCTTTCTTTGGGCTTTCTTTGGACTTTCTTTCCCCTTTCTTTGGGCTTTCTTTCCCCTTTCTTTGGGCTTTCTTTCCCCTTTCTTTGGGCTTTGTTTCCCCTTTCTTTGGGCTTTGTTTCCCCTTTCTTTGGGCTTTCTTTGCACTTTCTTTCCCCTTTCTTTGGGCTTTCTTTGGGCTTTCTTTGGGCTTTCTTTCCGCTTTCTTTGGGCTTTCTTTGGGCTTTCTTTCCCTTTTCTTTGGGCTTTCTTTCCCCTTTCCTTGGGCTTTATTTGGGCTTTCTTTCCCCTTTCTTTGGGTTTTCTTTCCCCTTTCTTTGGGCTGTCTTTCCCCTTTCTTTGGGCTTTCTTTCCCCTTTCTTTGGGCTTTCTTTCCCTTTTCTTTGGGCTTTCTTTGGGCTTTCTTTGGGCTTTCTTTGGGCTTTCTCTGGGATTTCTTTCCCCTTTTTTTGGGCTTTCTTTCCCCTTTCTTTGGGCTTTCTTTGGGCTTTCTTTCCCTTTTCTTTCCACTTTCTTTGGGCTTTCTTTGGGCTTTCTTTCGGCTTTCTTTCCCCTTTCTTTGGGCTTTCTTTGGGCTTTCTTTCCCCTTTCTTTGGGCTTTCTTTCCCCTTTCTTTGGGCTTTCTTTGGGCTTTCTTTGGGCTTTCTTTGGACTTTCTTTGGGCTTTCTTTGGGCTTTCATTCCCCTTTCTTTGGGCTTTCTTTGGGCATTCTTTCCCC